>NC_069499.1:163861301-163928801 GCF_027579735.1 Bombina bombina | reverse complement strand
CTTTTAATCAAAAAAGCCAAGGCCCCATTGTGAGACTGAAGAGGTGTAGAGCCATTGAATGGATATGTACGTTGGAGCTGCAGTATAGTAACTTACATTTGTTGCCTATTCCTTTTAATCTTGGTCTGTCACATCTTGGGCTATAAATACATCCATGTGGGCTATATATGAGTCTATAATAGGGTGGACGGACCAATAACAGAAATATCTATTCTAAGACATATCTGCAGAAGATTTTGCTCAAATGACAACAACAACAAAGGTGACCGTCAGAACCAATAAACCAGAGTTAATAAATATACAAAGCACTCTATGATCTCCATCCAAGGTCCTTTGTAGACATGAGGGCATAGCAGTATACTTATGCGAGAAATTCTTAAAAGCTGTACCTGAGGCTGATGTTAATAACCATCAATGCACTGCAGAGCGCCAGAGAAACACAAAAATCAGAGGATATCCAACGGCACTTGCTGTATACGCTTATCCTCCATAGAACACTGCTATCTGATCCATCAGACTCATGGTATGGAGACAAGCATATTATTTCAAGGTCTGGGGTGCCTAACAGCACTTAAAATGGGGTAGATTTAGCTTGTATCTCATGAACGGGAACATTTCCTACAAACAATGAAATAAAGTGCCAGTTAAAATTAGCCCTGAAGTGAAAAAAAGGTGGTTTGGTATTAGATTTACACTCTAATCATGCAGATATGTAGAATATCAGTGGGCACTGCTAAGCTGCCATTTATTAAACAAAGCTTTAGTCTGAATACCTCAAGCAATGACAGAACAGACTACCGGGGAACAGAACAGGTTTGTGAAAAAGGGGCACAGAGATTTTGTGTCCACTAGTTTCCAACCAGGGCCTATTTCTCTTTACACTTTTTTTTAGGCGGGTGTTCAGTAGAATTTGTAATTGCATTTGGCATGGTAATAGCCAGGGATAAAAAGGAGATAGGGGAATCAGTGTGCAATACAATTAATAAAAACAAAAAAATGCAGTCACCAGTGGATACGACTTGTTTTGGAATTAGCACAAAAAAATACTTAAAAGGGATCGCACATTCCATTTGCATATATTAGAGATAAGTTAACAGTTCCGTGGTTGCACTTGAAATGGAATTCAGTGTTAACAGCTGTTGCACGTTTCACTGAAAAACAAAAATAGGAGTATATGAGAACTAGAGACCAACGTAAAAAAAAATAAAAAATTAGAAACCTAGAGATCTAGTTTTCATTTCCCAGAAAAAAAATAAAAATCTCAGAATTCAGAAAATTTGGAAAGTCGGATGGTTTCAAGACTGGTCTGAAATCTATCACATTCGTCTTCATGAAGAAGAAAAAAAAAGTGTGCTGAAGAATAATTAAAGAGAGCAGCATAATTAATAATTCTCATATTGCCTTTCAGTGATTTCTTTAATCCTCAAAGTGCATTCAGTGCAAGATTTGTGGCTGCATTTTGTTTCTGCTGAGCATCTTCAGCAAACCTTTTTAAGACCAATATTCTTGTTTTTGTTCACAGGCTGCCGTTTTATAGGCTTTGGTTCTGCATAGGGGAACAGTGCTGTCCTTGTGTTGGCCTTCCACGTCCACATCCAGTAGTGTCCGCTCAGGTATAGGGTGGAATGGGATAAAGCCGGGTCTTTCTTCCACAGTGCTTCCACTGCTGCTAGCAAAGCACGAGTCAAAGTTACTTGGGGTTTCAGTGCAAGAGCTGTTAGCAGGAGATTCCCCACGGTTCCTGCTAGGAGACACAAACCACCAGGAGTCAAATCTCTGTCTATTGGTGGAAGGTCGTGGCCTTGGCACAAATTCCAAAGTTTTAGGCCTTTCCAGTGCAGAGTCTTGCTGAATATTCCAGCGCCGTGGGGTTGGAGGGAACACAAGATTGGGATCAGGAAGACGAGGAACTTCTTGTGAATCTCTGCTCGGGCTTGGGGATATTGAACCTGATAAAACAGATTGGTTACTTAAGTATAAGAGAGTAACTTTTTATTTTATTAAATATTGTCTGCATGTGTTTTGAAATTCTCAAAAATAAAACAAAATTTATGCTTACTTAAGTTTCTTTCTTTCATGGGAGTCTACGATCCATTATGCATGGGATTCGATTCCTGGCCACTAGGAGGAGGCAAATATTCCCAAAACATTCAAGAGCACTAAATCCCTCCCACCTCACTGGTATGCCAGTCTGATGTAAAGCTATGCACACATAAACAACAAAGAAAGGTAGTAAAAAAACAAAGCAGGGAAAATAGAGGTGCAAAAATAGAATGACCTCCATAATTAAAATATATATATATATATATATATTAATAAAGTTCGGCAGGACTAGTGGACTCTCACCACCATAAAAGAAATTAATTTATCAGGTAAGCATAAATGATATTTTCTTTCAGGTGGTGAGAATCCACAATCCATTACGCATAGGAACTAATACCTAAGAAGTGGATTCGAAAAGTAATTTTGAGCAGGACAAAACATTTTTTTGAAAAGGTAGGTACATATTTCCCAGACACTGCTGCCTGAAAAAAATTCCTACCAAAGGCCACTTTAGAAGAAGCAAAAACATAAAAAATGGTACAATTTAGTAAAAGTATGTAGGGATGACCATGTTGCTGCCTTGCAAATTTATTCTATAGAAGCCTCAATTTTAAATGCCCAGTAAGTGGAAAAGGAAATTTATGCTTACCTGATAAATTTGTTTCTTTTACGATATGACGAGTCCACGGATTTCATCCTTACTTATGGGATATCGCCTCCTGGTCAGCAGGAGGCGGCAAAAAGCTCCACAGCAGAGCTGCATAAATAGCTCCTTCCTTCCCGCCAACCCAGTCATTCGACTGAAGTTAGGAAGAGAAAGGAAAAGCTAAGGAGAAAAGGTGACTGAAGTTTAACAAAAAATAAAAATCTGTCTTGGAAAACGACAGTGTGGGCCATGGACTCGTCAATTATCGTAAAAGAAACAAATTTATCAGGTAAGCATAAATTTCCTTTTCTTTTACAAGATATGACGAGTCCACGGATTTCATCCTTACTTATGGGATACAATACCAAAACTACAGGACATGGATGAAAGGGAGGGACAAGACAGGAACCTAAACGGAAGGCACCAATGCTTGAAGAACCTTTCTCCCAAAAACAGCCTCGGACGAGGCAAAAGTATCAAATTTGGAAAAAGTGTGAAGAGACGACCAAGTTGCAGCCTTGCAAATCTGTTCAACAGAAGCATCATTTTTAAATGCCCATGAGGAAGCCACAGCCCTAGTAGAATGAGCCGTAATTCTTTCAGGAGGCTGCTGTCCAGCAGTCTCATATGCAAAACGGATGATACTCTTCAGCCAAAAAGAAAGAGAGGTAGCCGTATCTTTCTGTCCCCTACGTTTTCCGGAAAAAACAACAAATAATGAAGATGATTGACGAAATTCTTTAGTCGCCTGCAAGTAAAACTTCAGGGCACGGACCACGTCCAAGTTATGTAACAGACACTCCTTCTTAGAAGAAGGATTGGGACACAATGAAGGAACAATCATTTCCTGATTAATATTTTTGTTGGAAACAACCTTAGGAAGAAAACGGAACCTCTTGAAGAACCTTAAGAACTAAATTCAAACTCCAAGGAGGAGCAATAGGTCTTAACACAGGCCTGATCCTAGTCAGAGCCTGACAAAAAGGTTGAACATCCGGATCATCTGCCAGACGTTTGTGTAGCAAAATAGATAAAGCAGAAATCTGTCCCTTTAAGGAACTTGCTGATAACCCCTTCTCCAATCCTTCTTGGAGAAAGGACAAAATCCTAATCTTACTCCATGAGTAACCCTTGGATTCGCACCAATAAAGATATTTACGCTATATCTTATGGTAAATCTTTCTAGTAACAGGCTTACGTGCCTGAATCAAGGTATCAATGACCGAGTCAGAGAACCCTCGCTTAGATAAAATCAAGCGTTCAATCTCCAAGCAGTCAGCTGTAGAGAAATTAGATTCAGATGATGGAAGGGTCCCTGAATGAGAAGGTCCTGCCTCAATGGAAGCTTCCACGGTGGCAGAGAGGACATGTCCACCAGATCGGCATACCAAGTCCTGCGAGGCCACACAGGAGCAATGAGAATCACTGAAGTCTTCTCCTGTTTTATCCGAGCAATCAACCGAGAAAGGAGAGCAAACGGTGGAAACACATAAGCCAAGTTGAACGACCAAGGCATCTATCAGTTCGGCCTGAGGATCCCTGGACCTGGATCCGTATACCGGGAGCTTGGCATTCTGACGAGACGCCATAAGATCCAGCTCCGGCCTGCCCCATCTGAGAGTCAGGGTGGCAAAGACCTCCCGATGGAGTTCCCATTCCCCCGGATGAAACGTCTGTCTGCTCAAAAAATCCGCTTCCCAGTTGTCTACTCCTGGGATGTAGATTGCTGATAGATAACAAGAGTGATCCACCGCCCACCGTATTATCTTGGATACTTCTGTCATCGCTAAGGAACTCCTTGTTCCTCCCTGATGATTGACGTAAACCACAGTCGTGATGTTGTCCGACTGAAAACGGATGAATTTGGCCGAAGCCAACTGAGGCCAAGCCTGAAGCACATTGAATATTGCTTTCAACTCCAGAATATTGATGGGCAGTAGAGACTCCGACCGAGTCCACACACCCTGAGCCTTCAGGGAATTCCAGACTGCACCTCATCCTAGTAGGCTGGCGTCCGTTGTCACTATCACCCATGAGGGTCTGCGGAAGCACGTCCCTTGGGACAGATGAACCGGCGACAACCACCAAAGAAGAGAGTCCCTTGTCTCCTGTTCCAGATCTATCTGAGGAGACAAATTTGCATAATCTCCATTCCACTGTCTGAGCATGCTCAATTGTAGAGGTCTGAGATGAAAACGAGCAAACGGAATGATGTCCATTACCGCCACCATCAATCCAATTACCTCCATGCACTGAGCCACTGATGGCCGAGGATTGGACTGAAGGGATCGGCATGTATTCAGAATCTTTAACTTTCTGACTTCCGTCAAAAATATATTCATGGATATAGAGTCTATTAGAGTTCCCAGGAAAGGAACCCTTGTCTGTGGAACTAGTGAACTCTTTTCTAGATTCACCTTCCACCCATGAGTCCTTAGAAAGGACAGGACAATGTCGGTATGAGATTTTGTCAGCTGATAAGACGACGCGTGGATCAGAATGTCGTCCAGATAAGGCGCCACTGCAATGCCCCGCGGCCTGAGAACCGCTAGCAGAGACCCTAGAACCTTTGTGAAAATTCTTAATGCTGTGGCCAGACCGAAAGGAAGGGCCACAAACTGAAAATGTTTGTCCAGAAAGGCAAACCTCAGGAACTTGTGATGATCTTTGTGGATAGGAATATGAAGATATGCATTCTTAAAGTCCACGGTAGTCATATATTGACCCTCCTGGATCAATAGAAGAATTGTCCGAATAGTCTCCATCTTGAAGGATGGAACTCTGAGAAACTTGTTTAAACTTTTGAGAACTAAAATGGGTCGGAACGTTCCCTCTTTTTTGAGAACTACAAAGAGGTTTGAGTAAAACCCCTGCCCCTGTTCCTGTATTGGAACGGGGCAAATTACTCCCATGGAGGAGAGGTCTCTTACACAGTGTAAGAACGCCTCTCATTTTATCTGGTCTACAGACAATCGTGAAAGAAGAAACCTTCCTCTGGGGAAGGAATTTTTGAACTCCAACTGATACCCTGGAGACACGATTTCTAGTGTCCAGGGATCCTGAATGTCTCTTATCCAAGCCTAGACAAAGAGAGAAAGTCTGCCCCCTACTAGATCCGGTCCCGGATCGGGGGACGCCCCTTCATGCTGTCTTGGTAGTAGCAGCAGGCTTCTTGGGTTGTTTACCCTTATTCCAAGACTGGTTGGGTCTCCATGTGGACTTGGCTTGTGAATAATTCCCTTCCTGTTTAGTGGAAGAAGAAAAGGGGACTCCTTTGAAATTTCGAAAGGAACGAAAATTACTCAGTCTACCCTTTTGTTTGGATGTTTTATCTTGAGGGAGGAGGTGCCCCTTACCTCCCGTAATGTCAGAAATGATCTCCTTCAAGTCAGGCCCGAACAGGGTCTTTCCCTTGTAAGGAATAGCTAAGAGCTTAGATTTTGAGGAGACATCCGCAGACCAAGATTTTAACCATAAGGCTCTCCGTGCTAAGATGGAGAATCCTGAATTCTTAGCCGCCAATTTGGTGATCTGAAAAGCGGCATCCGTAATAAAATAATTCTATCCTGTATTTCCTCTAAGGAAATCTCAGTCCTAAGAGACTCTTCTAGAGCGTCAAACCAAAAGGCAGCAGTTGTAACTGTTACAATGCAGGCCGTTGGCTGTAATAGGAACCCCTGGTGAACATAAAGTTTTTTGAGAAGACCCTCTAACTTCTTATCCATGGGGTCTTTGAAAGCACAACTGTCCTCGATAGGGATAGTCGTACGCTTAGCCAGGGTAGAAATAGCTCCCTCCACCTTAGGGATCGACTGCCAAGAATCCCGAACGGCATCAGCTATAGGCTACATCTTCTTATTGCTAGGGAGTGGGAAAGGCTGGGTATCCCGTTCTCTCCTTCCCCTATGTTTAATTTCCGAAATTCTCTTAGGAACCGGAAAAACGTCAGAATATGAAGGAACCTCAAAATATCTGTCCATCTTACTCAATTTCTCTGGAGGGACCACCATAGAGTCACAGTCGTCCAGAGTCATCAAAACCTCCCGTAGTAACAGGCGGAGATGTTGAAGTTTAAATCTGAAAGACATTACTTCCGAATCTGTCTGAGGTAAAGCACTCCCTGAGTCAGACAGTTCCCCCTCAGACAGGGCCTCCCTACCCCCCCAATTCAGAGTTCTGGGAGGGTACATCAGAGATAGCCATCAGAGCATCTGAAGTCGCAGGGACCCCATGGGCCTCTGTCCTACTGCGTTTGCCTTGTAAGGCTGGTAACTTAGATAAAACTTCTGAAAGAGTGGATGATATAACAGCAGCCATATCTTGCAGAGTAAATGAAGCAGATGCAGTGGAGGAACACGGCGTTGCTTGAGCGGGTGTTAAAGGCTGTGACGCTTGGGGAGAAAGTAGCGGCACACCCTGAATCTCATCAGTCTGAGAACATCCTTTATCTATATCTTTACTAAAAAAATGTTTTTCTTTACATTGTAAGGCTCTCTCAATACATGAAGGACAAAGTGTAACAGGGGGTTTCACAATGGCATCTAAACACAGGGGACATGTACTTTGCTCAATGTCATCCATGATAACAGAAAAACAAAAGCAAGCTTGGTCGAGTCACAGAAACAGCAATACTAATAAAAAATATAGTACTGTGTCTTTAAAAACTCCCTTTGCGCTAACCCCTGATAGGCAAAAAGACAGAGAGAAGCTTCAGTAATTAATATTTTTCACACTCCCTGTGTCGTTAGTGTCTAGAATTAACCCATTGGCCAGAAAAAATAACAGTCACCTCGCCGCAGCTCCTACCTGCCTCCACGTGCTCAACACTACCACCCTTCGTATGGCGCACCTAAGTTCACTTGTAAGAAATCACAACAAGCGAACATAGGGGACGTGAGGGAATGCTGCCAGTCGGAACCTAATGGAGAAGATACTGCGCGCGAACATCAAGCCCCACCCATCGTGGGCGTAAACATAACCTCCGCAAAAATAAACTATGAACCACCATTTACCGGAGCTTAGCAAAGTTTCCAAACTCCGGTACTGTCCCCAGCGTCAGCCATATAAGTTCTAGCAAAGTGTCCATACTGTCACAGTAAACAAGAACTGCCCAATATATTAAACATACAGTGTCTATCACCATAATACCCCAACGCTTCTAGTCTCTTTCTTATCTCAGAATGTCTGGGGAAATAAACATATGTCAGATCTCATTCTGTTACACTTCGATGAGAATTAGCATATTGAGCAGGGAAGCCCCTGATAGAGAAAAGTAAAGTGCAGTCAGATCTGGGATATGCTGCAGAGCCCCAGAAGTAAAAAACTGCACTTACCTCCATGCTGAGGAACAGCATGAAAACTCACAGTGTCAAGAGGTCCACTCTTCCTCCTGAGGTCCTGTGAAGATAGAGAGGTCTTATTTTAAATTTCTCTAAGACCAGCACATCAGAGCAGCACAATAATGGGAGGCACAGCGAGGCTAAAACCCCACCAGTTCCCATAGCCAGGAGGCTATAACTCCAGAGGCTGCTCTATAGTAATATAGTACACATTGGCACCATTTAAAAATAAAAAATTGATTGAAGAATCTAAACACCTCACTTTACCTCTTCCTATCACTAACACAGGCAAAGAAAATGACTGGGTTGGGGGGGGGGGGGGAGGGAGGAGCTATTTATGCAGCTCTGCTGTGGAGCTCTTTGCCTCCTCCTGCTGACCAGGAGGCGATATCCCATAAGTAAGGATGAAATCCGTGGACTCATCATATCTTGTAAAAGAAACTGATCTGGTAGAATGGGCTGTAATGCTCTTTGGGAAAGCCACCTCCAAGTAAGCCTTGTGAATCAGGAGGGGCCACACCTTCATGAGTACGTAGTAGAGGAAGACCTATTTTTGGAAAGTTTGGCCTTGTTCCAGGTAGGATTATATTTCCAGGAAGATGCGAAAGAATCTTGTTTTTGTGAAGAGGAGCAGGACCTCTGGTTGCTTGATTGACAAAAGGAATGAAAACAATGTCTGTTCTTTTAGTGCGGCAGGAAAAAAAATGAAACACTGCGATGCCAAACACAAAGCACAGTTGGGAAAAAAAAAACAGAATGAAATGCGCTAACCCGATACTGGAGTGAGCCATGGTATCGTGGATTGGCTTTACCTTCTGCGTGTAAGAAACCGGTGCGCGCTATAAAGAAGATGAATAAAATGCCGAAGCAAGTATTAGCGCAATTGTGATAGGGAGCATGCTAAGAAAGAAACGCGCAACACACATAAAATAAAAAACTTAAATTATGCTCACCTGATCATTTACTTTTCTTCTGTACGGGGAGAGTCCACAGCTGCATTCATTACTTTTGGGAAATACAGAACCTGGCCACTAGGAGGAGGCAAAGACACCCCAGCCAAAAGGCTTAAATACCTTCCCCCTTCCCTCATCCCCCAGTCATTCTGCTAAGGGAACAAGGAACAGTAGGGGAAACAAAAGTGTGAAAAAAGGTGCCAGAAGAACGACAAACAAAAATTTTTAAGGCAGCTCACAGAAAAAAACGGGCGCTGTGGACTCTCGCCGTACAGAAGAAAAGAAAATTATCAGGTAAGCATAATTTAAGTTTTTCTTCTTAAAACGGGGAGAGTCCACAGCTGCATTCATTACTTTTGGGAAATCAATACCCAAGCTTATAGAGGACAGAAAAAAAACGGGCGGGAACAAAAAGGCGGCCCATTCTGATGGCACCGTAGCCTGTACAACCCGGATTCCCAACAAAAAAACAAAATTTAAAATTCTTTCTTTCTTGACACGGTGAGTCCACGGATCATCATCAATTACTGTTGGGAATATCACTCCTGGCCAGCAGGAGGAGGCAAAGAGCACCACAGCAAAGCTGTTAAATATCACTCACCTACCCCCAATCCCCTAGTCATTTGACCAAAGGGAAAGGAGAGAAAGGAAGTAACACAAGGTGCAGAGGTTTATATAAAAAGAAACTGTCTGAATACAGGGTGGGCCGTGGACTGTGTCAAGAAATAAATAAAATTTATCAGGTAAGCATAAATTTAGTTTTCTTTCTAATGACACGGTGAGTCCACGGATCATCATCAATTACTGTTGGGAACCAATACCCAAGCCCGAGGACACAGATAAGGGAGGGACAAGACAGGAACCTAAACAAAAGGCACCACTACTTGAAGAACCTTTGTCCCAAAATAAGCCTCAGCTGAGGCAAAAGTATCGAATTTATAGAATTTGGAAAAAGTGTGCAAAGATGACCAAGTTGCAGCCTTGCAAATCTGTTCCACAGAAGCTTCATTTTTGAAGGCCCAGAAAGAAGAAACAGCCCTTGTGGAATGAGCTGTGATTTTCTCAGGAGGTTGCTGTCCAGCAATCTCACATGCCAAGCGAATAATGCTCTTCAGCCAAAGGGAAAGTGAAGTAGTCGTAGCTTTCTGACCTTTGTGTTTCCCAAAAAAGCAAACAAACAATGCAGAAGACAGATGAAAGTCCTTAGTTGCATGTAAATAAAATTTTAGCGCTCGCATAACATCAAGATTATGTAACAAGCGTTCTTTGTGAGAAGAAGAATTAGGACACAAAGAAGGTACAACAATTTCTTGATTAATATTCTTGACCGAAACAACCTTGGGCATGAAACCAAACTTAGTATGCAGAACCACCTTATCAGAGTGAAATATAAGATAATGGGAATCACACTGTAAAGCAGAGAGTTCAGCAGAGCAAATAGCAACAAGAAACATAACTTTCCAAGATAACATCTTAATATCTAAAGAATGCATAGGCTCAAACGGAGCCTGTTGTAAAACTTTAAGAACAAGGTTAAAACTCCATGGAGGAGTAACAGGTTTAAACATAGGCCAAATTCTAACCAAGGTCTGACAAAACGATTGCAAGTCTGGCACATCCGCCAAGCGCTTATAACAAAATAGACAATGCCGAAATCTGACCCTTTAGAGTACTTGCCGACAAACCCTTCTCCAGACCATCCTGGAGAAAGGACAAATTCCTAAATACAAGAAAACAACCTCTTAACAAGAAGTAAGCAAACTTAGTACCCAAACAGGACAAGCCTGCTGACCAGGGTACAACCGAACTGTTCAAGGGCTAACTGAAAGTTCTAAACCCTAGGGGGGCTAGACTAAACAAAAAGACAAACAGACAGGAAGCAACAACCATCGCAACCATAAAATCGCTAGTATCAAAATCCCAGAGAAGAAAAGCATTTCCTAAAGGGAAAATTATAGCAGTCTCAAGCTCCAGAAATAAAAGAAACACATCCTAACCGGATCAAAATAAAGTAGGCAGCTCCCGCAGGTGAAACGCCAAAAAGGAATAGAAACACTAACAGGGCCAGCCTGTCAGAGACCTGATTCCTCAAGAGCTCAGAACTGGGATTAGACCAAAAAAAAGACAATCAGGAGTAGGATTCACATCCATCTACTTGTCTAGCGCTGTTCGTCATCAGAATCAGAAGACTGAGGATCCAGAGGTAAATAAAGACTGAAATTCTCCAAAGCCTCCAATACCTGCCTCAGCAGTACACGCAGGCGTGTCAGTCTGAATCTAAAGGCAAAATTAATCTCCGGCAGGGCATTTGAAGGCCCCGACCCTGACAACTATACTCCTGAAGCCTCTGAGTGAACCGCTCCCCCAGAGGAAAGACCCGTCTCACCTGGCGCCCCCAAGGTAAGAGGACACAGATAATCTCTTCGCTAGCTCTCAAGAAGCTATAAATGCACCAACGCCAATAATATGGCCATGTGCAACCGAGTAGCAACCTCTGGTGGAAATAAACCTCCTTCCGAAGAAGGGGTAACGGTATTTGGGACAACTGCCTGTGTAGGAACAGAAAATTCCAGGCAACGCACCTCACAGGACACGGAATCCTCAGAGGCAGACGGCTCCGCAGTCTCTAATCTCTCCCCAGAGGAAGGAAAGAGCACTCCTATTACGGCATACGGAACATAATTGATTGGGCTGGATTACCCTGGCTTTCATACAATCTAAGCAGGAAACAGAATCTGAATTAGAGAAATCCTTCATAACTTGACCGGACAAATTTTTAGAAAAAAAATAACTGGCACCTCACACCCCCAACGGCTGGGGCACTCACCACTTCCTATGACCCAGACAAGTGGAGAACAGACCCTCTCCACCGACACTCAGTCAAGAAAACAGAAATTGAGAACGAAAAATGGGACCACGCACGGTCACAAGGTGCAACCAACAGGCCAAGGAAAAGAGTGCCAGTTCCTCAAGAACTGCGTAGCTCAAAAACCTGTACCTTCCGTAAAAGCCATGAGCCCCAACATTACTACACATAAGCAGAGAGAATCACATACAATATGATTAAAGTCCCCCACTGTTCAATAACCCCCCTCAGGAGATATTAACCCTAGATTCCATAAAGATAAAGGAGTCCCACTGAGACCCTGTGTTCTATCATTACATTATATTCCCACAGTGAAAGGAAAATGAAACGATCTTACCGGAATCTATGCCGTGGAAACAGTAACACGGTCCTTCATGTTTGACAGATAGTAGCGACGCTTCTGACATGGACTTGAGTGAAGAAAGCAGGCAGCGAACTCGTCAACGCTGATTGCTTATGGAGCTGTTAATATGAGTCGGGATGGTTTTGCAGAAAGACTCTCCTGCATCTCCGGACTCTAACTTTCATCCATGCTCTCACTGAGAGGATCACAGAACTACTTAAAACTACAGTCCCATCTGGAAGAGTACTACCCTCCATAAGAGACTATTCCGTAATCTCCTAACACATCTCTGCCAACCTCCTGTGACGAAAGGCAAAGAATGACTGAGGGATGAGCGAAATAGGGGAGGTATTTAAGCCTTTTGGCTGGGGTGTCTTTGCCTCCTCTTGGTGGTCAGGTTCTGTATTTCCCAAAAGTAATAAATGTAGCTGTGGACTCTCCCTGTTTTAAGAAGAAAAACATAATTTATGTAAGAACTTACCTGATAAATTCATTTCTTTCATATTAGCAAGAGTCCATGAGCTAGTGACGTATGGGATATACATTCCTACCAGGAGGGGCAAAGTTTCCCAAACCTCAAAATGCCTACAAATACACCCCTCACCACACCCACAAATCAGTTTAACGAATATCCAAGAAGTGGGGTGATAAGAAAAAAGTGCAAAAGCATAAAAAATAAGGAATTGGAAGAATTGTGCTTTATACAAAAAAATTATAACCACCACAAAAAGGGTGGGCCTCATGGACTCTTGCTAATATGAAAGAAATGAATTTATCAGGTAAGTTCTTACATAAATTATGTTTTCTTTCATGTAATTAGCAAGAGTCCATGAGCTAGTGACATATGGGATAATGACTACCCAAGATGTGGATCTTTCCACGCAAGAGTCACTAGAGAGGGAGGGATAAAATAAAGACAGCCAATTCCGCTGAAAAATAATCCACACCCAAAATAATTTAAATTTATAATGAAAAAAACTGAAAATATAAGCAGAAGATTCAAACTGAAACAGCTGCCTGAAGTACTTTTCTACCAAAAACAGCTTCAGAAGAAAACACATCAAAATGGTAGAATTTAGTAAAAAGTATGCAAAGAAGACCAAGTTGCTGCTTTGCAAATCTGATCAACCGAAGCTTCATTCCTAAACGCCCAGGAAGTAGAAACTGACCTAGTAGAATGAGCTGTAATCCTTTGAGGCAGAGTTTTACCCGACTCAACATAAGCATGATGGATTAAAGATTTCAACCAAGATGCCAAAGAAATGGCAGAGGCCTTCTGACCTTTCCTAGAACCGGAAAAGATAACAAATAGACTAGAAGTCTTTCGGAAAGTCTTAGTAGCTTCAACATAATATTTCAAAGCTCTAACTACATCCAAAGAATGCAATGATTTCTCCTTAGAATTCTTAGGATTGGGACATAATGAAGGAACCACAATTTCTCTACTAATGTTGTTGGAATTCACAACCTTAGGTAAAAATTCAAAAGAAGTTCGCAACACCGCCTTATCCTGGTGAAAAATCAGAAAAGGAGATTCACAAGAAAGAGCAGATAATTCAGAAACTCTTCTGGCAGAAGAGATGGCCAAAAGGAACAAAACTTTCCAAGAAAGTAATTTAATGTCCAATGAATGCATAGGTTCAAATGGAGGAGCTTGAAGAGCCCCCAGAACCAAATTCAAACTCCAAGGAGGAGAAATTGACTTAATAACAGGTTTTATACGAACCAAAGCTTGTACAAAACAAAGAATATCAGGAAGAATAGCAATCTTTCTGTGAAAAAGAACAGAAAGAGCAGAGATTTGTCCTTTCAAGGAACTTGCGGACAAACCTTTATCTAAACCATCCTGAAGAAATTGTAAAATTCTCGGAATTCTAAAAGAATGCCAGGAAAAATGATGAGAAAGACACCAAGAAATATAAGTCTTCCAGACTCTATAATATATCTCCCTAGATACAGATTTACGAGCCTGTAACATAGTATTAATCACAGAGTCAGAGAAACCTCTTTGACTAAGAATCAAGCGTTCAATCTCCATACCTTTAAATTTAAGGATTTGAGATCCTGATGGAAAAAACATAATTTATGCTTACCTGATAAATGTATTTCTCTTGTAGTGTATCCAGTCCACGGATCATCCATTACTTATGGGATATATTCTCCTTCCCAACAGGAAGTTGCAAGAGTCCACCCACAGCAAAGCTGCTATATAGCTCCTCCCCTAACTGCCATATTCAGTCATTCGACCGAAAACATGCAGAGAAAGGAAAAACCATAGGGTGCAGTGGTGACTGTAGTTCAAATGAAAAAAATACCTGCCTTAAAGTGACAGGGCGGGCCGTGGACTGGATACACTACAAGAGAAATAAATTTATCAGGTAAGCATAAATTATGTTTTCTCTTGTTAAGTGTATCCAGTCCACGGATCATCCATTACTTATGGAATACCAATACCAAAGCTAAAGTACACAGATGATGGGAGGGACAAGGCAGGTACTTAAACGGAAGTTACCACTGCCTGTAAAAAAACCCTTTCTCCCAAAAATAGCCTCCGAAGAAGCAAGGTATCAAATTTGTTAAATTTGAAAAAGTATGAAGCGCAGACCAAGACTCCGTCTTGTAAATCTGTTCAACAGAAGCCACATTTAAAAAAGGCCCAAGTGAAAACCACAGCTCTAGTAGAATGAGCTGCAATCCCTTCAGGAGGCTGCTGTCCAGCAGTCTCATAAGCTAAATGAATTATGCTTTTTAACAAAAAGACAGAGAGGCTGCTGAAGTCTTTTGACCTCTCCTCTGTCCAGTATAGACAACAAACAAGGTGAACGTTTGATGAAAACTGTAGTAACTTGTAAGTAAAACTTTAAAGCACAAACCACGTCCAATATTGTGTAATAGACGTTCCTTCTTTGAGGAAGGATTAGGATACAAGCATGGAACAACTATCTCTTGAGTGATGTTCTTGTTAGATACCACCTTAGGAAAAAACCCAGGTTGGTACGCAGGACTACCTTATCCGTACGAAGGACCAGATAAGGAGAATCACATTGTAACACAGATAACTTGGAGACTCTACGAGTCGAGGAAATAGCTACCCAAAAGGAACTTTCCAAGATAAAGATTGATATCTATGGAACAAAAAAGGTTCAAACTGAACTTCTTGAAGAGCCTTAAGAACAAGGTTTAAGCTCCATGGTGGAGCAACAGTTTTAAACACAGGCTTGGATCTAACCAAAGCCTGACCAAATGCCTGAACGTCTAGAATACCTGCCAGACGCTGGTGCAAAAAAAATAGACAGAGTAAAAATCTGTCCCTTTTAAGGAATTAGCTGACAACCCTTTTCTCAAAAACATCTTGGAGAAAAGATAATATCCTGGGAATCCAGGCTTTACTCCATGAGTAACCCTTGGATTCATAACAATCAGATATTTACACCATATCTATGTTCAATTTTCCTTGAGACAGGCTTTCATGTCTGTATTTAAGGTATCAATGACTGACTCGGAGAAGCCATGCTTTGATAACATCAAGCGTTCAGTCTCCAGGCAGTCCAGCTCAGATTGATTCTATTTAGATGGTTGAAAGGACCCTGAGGTAGAGGGACCTGTCTCAGAAGCAGAGACCGTGATGGAAAGGATGACATGTCCACCAGATCTGCATACCAGGTCCTGCGTGGCTACGCAGGCGCTGTCAAAAACACCAAAGCCCTCTCCTGCTTGGTCTTGACCTCCGGAGGAAATCCCACTCCCCCGGAAGAAAAGTCTGACGACTTAGAAAATCCACCTCCCAGTTCTCAACACCTGGGATATGGATAGCTGATAGACAAGAGTGAGTCTCTGTCCAGTGAATTATTGTAAGACTTCTAACATCACTAGGGAACTTCTGTTCCCCCTTGATGGCTGATGTAAGCCACAGTCGTGTATATTGTCCGACTGAGTATGATGTACCTCAGAGTCGCTAACTGAGGCCAAGTCTGAAGAGCATGGAATATCACTCCCAGAATAGTTATTAGAAGGAGGGTCTCCTCCTAAGTCCACTATCCCTGAGCCTTCAGGGAGTTCCAGTGTCATATCACAGTAATTCCCAATCTCTATACTTCATCTTTTCCACGTTTCACTGTCCCTTTAAACATAATATCACATGACCGTTATGCCTTTATAAGCCCTCCTCTCTAATTCATCGATGCTTGGTAATTTGATTCACATGAGGAGTGATCACAACTTTCAAGAAGCTCTCTCCATTTTCGTCAAGTTGTTTTCTAACTTTATATCTGCAAAGTTCTCTTCAATCACAGGACAGCATACTTCATTCTGAAACGCTAACTGACATTCAGCGTGTCTGCAGTAGTTCGGCGTCTGACGTCATCAGCACTCCGGGAGTCAGTGTCGCAGCTCCTCTCTGTTGCCGGATTCAACACTGCTTCTCAGGACAACTGAATTGCTATCAAGCATAGTCTTCACAAGTACACGCTGGTCATGAAGTGTTGGGTATCGTACTAAACATAAAGTTATTGCTGAAGTTACGCTAATATCATGTGTTCCTAAGACTGTATATACTAACTAATCAAGCTTATACATATACGTTACTAATGGAAAGTGTGCATGTTTAACATCCTCTGCATATATCCTGGTTATTTCTGCATACAATACACTGCCATAACAATTCTGCTGCATTCATAAATAAGGTTGCATATGAACTTTACTAACCTGAACATTAAAGCATTGTACCTGATTGATAAGCTACAATCTATTTAAAGAGATACTAACAGAGCTTCAATTACATAAAGTTATATTTTATTCTATATCCAAAGAGATTATCTATTGTTTAGCAAATGCTATTATAGTACTTAGGAGAGTATTAGCACACTCACATTGTTGTGCATATCTCCAACAACTAAAGATAGTTAGTATTTACTTTTGACCTAAACAGGTCACCCTCAGTCAATGAGCATAATAAGGTTCCTAGTTTATCAAGGTACCTAGGTTTGGTGTGAGACTGAGTGGAGTAGATACAACTGGGTTCATATTAATTATATAATAAATCCTCACATATTACCAAGCCACCCTTAACCCACTTGTATCTATAATGGATGTTACTGAATTGTCCAACCGTTTTGGAACCCTTTCTCAAAATATGGATATAATGATCCAGGGTCTTAGGGACCTCCAAGTTGAAAATCAGGAATTACGAAAATATATTAGAGATCATGTACCTACTCAAACTTTACCAACACCTCTTGTTTCTCCTGAGCCACAAATATGTCCACCTGAGAGATTTTCTGGAGACAGAACTCAATTTAGAGACTTTAAAAATTCATGTACTTTATTATTTTCATTGAAACCAAGAACCTATCCTACCGAAAGGGTTAAAGTTCTAACGGTAATTTCTTATCTCACTGGTGAAGCCAAGGCATGGGCTAATGCATACTATGAGAAAGAAGATCCTATCTTAAACTCATTAGAATCATTTTTTAATGCCATGTCCTTACTATATGAAGATCACGACAAACAAGCTTCAGCAGAAAATTCTATCAGACATCTGCGACAAGGTAGACGCCCTGTAGAAGAATATATAACTGATTTCAAAAGATGGGCACCTGACACACAGTGGAATAACCCAGCTTTGACAAATCAATTCCGTATTGGATTAGTGGATGCTCTAAAAGATGAATTGGCACGTGTGGTTATTCCTAAGGACTTAGAAAATCTTATGACCTTGTCTATATCTATTGATCGTCGTTTGAGGGAAAGGAAGATTGAAAGAGGGTCATCAGAATTATCCACCAAGAAAGCCTATAGCTCTCATTCAGTTTCCACTGTCCGTTTAACAGATGAGCCTATGGAGATAGGTTTTGTCAAAGGTCCTCTTAAACCTGAAGAAAAGGCTAGACGAAGACAACTTAATCTTTGTTTATATTGTGCTGCTAAGGATCACGGAGTAAAGGAGTGTCCAATTCTGTTAAAATCAAAAAAGGGTAAGCAAGAGATAGCTCATTTAAATGAGACTGTTATAAAAAACTCATCTCACTTTACTCTTTCTGTTTGTCTACAGTGGGATCAACATCAACTTAAAGCCCAGGTGGTAATCGATTCAGGAGCAACTAATAATTTCATTCATTCATCCTTTGTTGAAAATCACAAGATTCCTATAATTAAAAAATTAATTGCATTACCTATTCGAGTTGTTGATGGTTCTTTTATCAATTCAGGTCCCGTTACCCATCATACTGATCCATTATCATTAACATTTTCATCAGGTCACTCTGAATTGTGTACCTTTGAGGTTATTCATTCCCCTTTGTACCCCATAATTCTAGGACTCTCATGGCTAAAGAAACATCAACCAAACATCTCATGGAATAGTGGTACTATTTCCTTCGACTCACCATATTGTAAAAAACACTGTACACAATCACAAACTATATTACAGGTTGATATCACAAATATACCAACAGAGTATTCAGATTTTTATGATGTTTTTGATAAGGTTGAGGCTCAATCTCTACCTCCCCACAGACCCTACGACTGTCCTATCGATTTAAAACCAAACAGTAAAATCCCTTATGGTCGTATATATCCACTCTCTGAACCAGAACTGCTTCATCTCAAAGGATATCTTGAGGAAAATCTAAAGAAAGGTTTTATTCGGCCTTCTACATCTTCAGCTGGTGCCGGGATCTTTTTCGTGAAGAATAAAGATGACAGTCTCAGGCCTATAATTGACTATAGACAACTGAACAATTGTACAATAAAAAATAGATATCCTTTACCTCTTATTCCAGAACTCATAGAGAGGTTACAGGGTGCTACCATTTTCACCAAACTGGATTTAAGAGGTGCATATAATTTAATTAGAATTCGCAAAGGTGATGAATGGTTAACTGCCTTTCGCACTAGGTATGGTCTCTATGAGTATTGTGTCATGCCTTTTGGTTTGTGCAATGCACCTGCAACTTTTCAGTTTTTCATTAATGATGTTTTCAAAGATTTACTTGACACATACATTGTCATTTATTTGGACGATATTCTCATTTATTCAAATTCCAAAGAGGATCACATACAACATGTCAGAACAGTTCTTTCAAGATTAAGACAGAACAACTTATATGTTAAGGCAGAAAAATGTATATTCAATTCTGATACTATTTCTTTCCTGGGGTATCATATTTCACCAAAAGGAATATCCATGGAGGACAACAAAGTACAAGCTATCACTAACTGGCCTATTCCAAAAAATAAGAAAGAGCTCCAGAGATTCCTAGGATTCTCAAATTTTTATAGAAAATGTATTAAAGGTTTCTCTACTATTGCAAAACCTCTCACATTACTCACCCGAAAGAATAACAAATACCACTG
Organism: Bombina bombina; assembly: GCF_027579735.1. Classification (NCBI taxonomy): domain Eukaryota; kingdom Metazoa; phylum Chordata; class Amphibia; order Anura; family Bombinatoridae; genus Bombina; species Bombina bombina. The sequence goes on along the minus strand of NC_069499.1, from coordinate 163,909,258 downwards.
GAACCAACAGGCAGATGAGTCTTTTAACGCTCTCAAACATAGTTTCATTACCGCTCCAATTCTACAATTCCCAGATCCATCGAAACAATATACATTAGAAGTAGATGCATCCGAATTTGCAATAGGAGCCATTCTGTCTCAAAAAGATTCTTCTACCAACATGCTTCATCCTGTTGCATATTATTCTCGGGTTATGAATTCGGCCGAAATTAATTACCCAATTGGGGAAAAAGAACTTCTAGCCATCAAGGCTGCATTAGAATTTTGGAGACATCTATTAGAAGGCGCAAGATTTCCAATCATCATATTTACAGATCATCGTAATCTACAATATCTAAAAACTAACAAAAGTCTTTCTTCCAGACAAGTCAGATGGAGTTTATTCTTTACTAGATTTGATTTTATAATCACTTATCGTCCAGGAGTAAGAAATACAAAGGCAGATGCTCTATCTAGATATTCAACTCCATTAACTGAGAGTTCTGAACAAAACTCAATAATACCACCAGAAAAATTCATTGGCCTCTTAGTGGGAAAAACATCTATTCTCAAAGAACAACAACAGAATGATCCATTGATTAATGATTCTAGGATTCATAAAGGTAATGATGGATTTTTTTACCATGGTCATGCACTGTATGTTCCAGAATCTCTTAGGAATGACATTTTAGCTATGGCACATGATATTCCACTTTCAGGACATCCTGGTTTCAAGAAAACTCTTCATTTAATTCAAAGGGATTTTTGGTGGCCGCATATGATTCAGTCTGTAAAGCAGTACATACAAGGGTGTGCTGTATGTACCAAATGTAAATCTCAAAGAATTCACCCTTATGGTTTACTTCTATCTCTTCCAATCGCTGACAGACCTTGGCAAGATATTGCCCTAGACTTCATTGTCGATCTACCTCCCTCTTCTAACAACACAGTAATCCTGGTTGTTGTGGATCTCTTTTCAAAAATGGCACATTTTATACCTATTCACACTTTGCCAACAGCTTCAGAAACAGCAGAATTGTTCATCAAACATATTGTCAGATTGCATGGGTTACCTAAGTCTATTACGACTGACAGGGGTACACAATTTACCTCTAGATTTTGGACACAACTCTGTTCTAGTTTGCATATTGATCGCCGTTTGAGTTCAGCTTACCATCCTCAAACAAACGGTCAGACCGAAAGGACTAATCAGAGTTTAGAGCAATATCTAAGATGCTACTGTACATTTCAGCAAGACAACTGGTCTTCTCTTCTTCCTACTGCTGAATTCTCATATAATAACACCATTAATTCATCTACCAATACAACTCCATTTTTCATTAACTATGGGTTTCATCCCTCTTATCATCTTCTTCAAAGATCAGAAAGTTCTTGTCCCTTGGTAAATGACACTGTGAATACAATTGCTGAAGGATTCATTCAACTAAAACAGATTTTACTACAATCTCAAGAAAGGCAAAAACGTTATTATGACTTAAGGAGAACAAAACCTCCTGAGTATAAGGTGGGAGATCTAGTTTGGTTGTCTTCTAAACACTTGAAGCTTCACATTCCCAGTAAAAAGCTTGGTTCTCTGTTTATTGGTCCTTACAAAATTATTAGGATTGTTAATGCTAATGCTGTCACTTTACAACTACCAAGTTCTTTTAAGATACATCCAACATTTCATGTATCCCTTTTGAAACCTTATGTTCCAGTCAGAGATCAAGCCTTGACAACTCAAGTTCCGACACTCATTGAGGATGAAGTATCATATGAAGTTGATTCCATTTTGGATTCTAGATTCTATAAGAATTCTCTACAGTATTTAGTTCGGTGGAAAAATTATTCATCAGAAGAGGATTCTTGGGAACCATCCACTAACTTATCAGCCCCTAGATTGGTTTCTCTGTTTCATCGCAGACATCCAGACCGTCCCAAACCCTGATCTGCGGAGCAGATCGTTAAGGGGGGTGTCCTGTCATATCACAGTAATTCCCAATCTCTATACTTCATCTTTTCCACGTTTCACTGTCCCTTTAAACATAATATCACATGACCGTTATGCCTTTATAAGCCCTCCTCTCTAATTCATCGATGCTTGGTAATTTGATTCACATGAGGAGTGATCACAACTTTCAAGAAGCTCTCTCCATTTTCGTCAAGTTGTTTTCTAACTTTATATCTGCAAAGTTCTCTTCAATCACAGGACAGCATACTTCATTCTGAAACGCTAACTGACATTCAGCGTGTCTGCAGTAGTTCGGCGTCTGACGTCATCAGCACTCCGGGAGTCAGTGTCGCAGCTCCTCTCTGTTGCCGGATTCAACACTGCTTCTCAGGACAACTGAATTGCTATCAAGCATAGTCTTCACAAGTACACGCTGGTCATGAAGTGTTGGGTATCGTACTAAACATAAAGTTAATGCTGAAGTTACGCTAATATCATGTGTTCCTAAGACTGTATATACTAACTAATCAAGCTTATACATATACGTTACTAATGGAAAGTGTGCATGTTTAACATCCTCTGCATATATCCTGGTTATTTCTGCATACAATACACTGCCATAACAATTCTGCTGCATTCATAAATAAGGTTGCATATGAACTTTACTAACCTGAACATTAAAGCATTGTACCTGATTGATAAGCTACAATCTATTTAAAGAGATACTAACAGAGCTTCAATTACATAAAGTTAAATTTTATTCTATATCCAAAGAGATTATCTATTGTTTAGCAAATGCTATTATAGTACTTAGGAGAGTATTAGCACACTCACATTGTTGTGCATATCTCCAACAACTAAAGATAGTTGTTATTTACTTTTGACCTAAACAGGTCACCCTCAGTCAATGAGCATAATAAGGTTCCTAGTTTATCAAGGTACCTAGGTTTGGTGTGAGACTGAGTGGAGTAGATACAACTGGGTTCATATTAATTATATAATAAATCCTCACATCCAGACTGCATCCGAACCTAAAAGGCTGGCATCCATTGTAACAATTGTCCCATCTGACCTGCGGAAGGTCATACCCTTGGACAGATGGACCCGACATAGTCACCAGAGAAGAGAATCTCTGGTCTCTTGGTCCTGGATCAACAGGGGGACAAATCTGTGTAATCCCCGTTCCTCTGACTGAGCATGCATAGTTGCAGCGGTCTGAAATGTAGACGTGCAAACGGTACTATGTCCCTTGCCACTACCTATCAAGCCGATTTCATTCATGTACTGAGCCACCGAAGGGCGCGGATGGGATGAAAAACACGGCAGAAATTTAGAAACTTTGACAACCTGGACTCCGTCAGGTAAATTTTCATTTCTAAAGAATCTATCAGAGTCCCTAGGAGGGAAACCCTTGAGATTGGGGATAGAGAACTCTTTCCTTGTTCACTTTCCACCCATGTGATCTCAGAAATGCCAGTACTACGTCCGTATGAGACTTGGCAATTTGGATGTTTGACGCCTGTATCAGGATGTCGTCTAACTAAGGGGCCACTTCTATGCCCCGCGGCCTAAGGACCGCCAAAGCGACCCCAGAACCTCCATAAAGATTCTTGGGGCTGTAGATATCCCAAAGGAAATAGCTACAAACTGGTAATGCCTGTCTAGAAAGGCAAACCTGAAAAACGAAGGTGATCTTTATGCATCACAATGTGAGGATAAGCATCCTTCAAATCCATTGTAGTCCTCTATTGACTCTCCTGGATCATAGTTAAGATGGTACGAATAGTTTCCATCTTAAATGACGGAATTCTGAGGAATTTGTTTAAGATCTTTAGATCCAAAATAGGTCTGAAGGTTCCCTCACCTTGGGAACCACAAACAGATTTGAGTAAAAACTCTGTCCCTGTTCCTCTCTTGGAACTGGATGGATCTCGTACACAATGTAAGAATGCCTCCTTCTTTATCTGGTTTGCAGATAATTGTGAAGGTGAAATCTCCCCATTTTTTGGGGGGGAATCTTTGAAATCCAGAAGATATCTCTGGGATATAAATTCCAATGCCTAGGGATCCTGGGCATCTCTTGCCCACGCCCGGGCAAAGAATGAAAGTCTGCCTCCTATAGGATCCGTTACCGGATAGGGGTCCGTTCCTTCATGCTGCCTTAGAGGCAGCAGCAGGCTCCTTGGCCTGCTTATCTTTGTTCCAGGTCCAATTGTCTCCAGAGCGCCTTGGACTGAGCAAAAATTCCCTCTTGTTTTGCCTTAGAGGAAGTGGATGCCACACCTGCCCTGAAGTTTTAAAAGGCACGAAAATTAGACCTTTTTTGGCCCTTGATTCCTATCCTGAGGAAGGGCATGACCTTTTCCTCCAGTGATATAAGCAATAATCTCCTTCAAACCAGGCCCGAATAGGGTCTGCCCCTTGAAGGGAAGTTAAGTAGCTTATTTATAAAAGTCACGACAGCTGACCATGATATAAGCCATAGCGCTCTGCGCGCCAGTATAGTAAAAAACAGAATTCTTAGCCGTTAGTCTAGTCAAATGAACAAAGGCATCAGAAAACAAAGGAATTGGCTAGCATAAGCTTGTCAAATATATTCATCCAATGGAGTCGCTAACTGTAAAGCCTCATCAAGAGACTCAACCCAGAACGCAGCAGCAGCAGTGACAGAAGCAATGTATGCAAGGGGCTGCAGGATAAAACCCTGTTGAATAAATATTTTTTATCCATTGGATCTAAAAAGCACAACTGTCCTCGCCAGAGGTAGTGGTACGCTTAGCTAGAGTAGAAACTCTTCTCTCCACCTTAGGAACTGTCTGCCAGAAGTCCCGTGGTGGTAACTATTAGAAAACATTCTTCTAAAAAATAGGAGGGGAAGAGAACGGCACACCTGGTCTATCCCATTCCTTATTAAAAATTTTTTTAGTAAACCTCTTTAGGTATTGGAAAAACATAAGTACACACCGGCACTGCATATTATTTATCCAGTCTACACAATTTCTCTGGCCCTGCGATTGTACACATTCATTCAGAGCAGCCAAAGCCTCCCTGAGCAACAAGTGGAGGTTCTCAAGCATAAATTTTAAATGTAGAAATATGAGAATCAGGTTAAATCATCTTCCCTGAGTCAAAAAAAATCACCCACAGACTAAGCATATTGTGAGGTAGTATCATACATGGTTCTTAAAGCGTCTGTATGCTCTGTATCTACCCCCAGAGCTATCTGCTTTCCTTAAATTTCATGTAGTCTGACTAATACTGCTGCCAGAGTATTATTCACCACCTTTGCCATGTCTTGTAAAATAAACGCTATGGACGCCCTTGATGTACTTGGCGCCATTTGAGCGTGAGTCCCTGAAGCGGGAGTCGAAGGGTCTGACACGTGGGGAGAGTTAATCGGCATAACTTTCCCCTCGACAGAATCCCCTGGTAAAATAAACGCTATGGATGCCCTTGATGTACTTGGCGCCATTTGAGCGTGAGTCCCTAAAGCGGGAGTCAAAAGGTCTGACACGTGGGGAGAGTTAGTCGGCATAACTACCCCCACGACAGAATCCTCTGGTGATAATGTTTTTAAAGACAACAAAAGGATCTTTATTGTTTAACATGAAATCAGTACATCTGGTACACATTCTAAGATGGGGTTCCACCATGGCCTTAAAACATAATGAACACAGAGCTTCCTCTATGTGAGACATGTTAGAACAGACTAATAATGAGACTAATAAGCTTGGAAAACACTTTAAATCAAGTTAACAAGCAAATATATAAAACGTTACTGTGCCTTTAAGAGAAACAAATTTGGTCAAAATTTGAAAAACAGTGAAAAAAGTCAGTAAAACAAACGAAATTTTTACAGTACATGTAATAAGGTAACAGAGCATTGAACCCACTTGCAAATGGATGATTAACCCCTTAATGCAAAAAACAGATAAAAAAAACGACAGACTTTTTTTTTTTTAAAAACAGACACAACAAAACTGCCACAGCAGAGCTGTGGATTACCTTCCCTATAAACGATTTTGGAAGTCTTTTTAGCCCTTTAGAAATGTCCTGTAGTATTCATGGGACTGCTGAGGGAATCTGGATAATTCATTTTGTAATTTCAACTGCGCAAAAAAAGCGCTAAATTAGGCCCCTCCCACTCATATTACAACAGTGGGAAGCTTCAGTTAACTGTTTCTATGCAAAATTTAAGCCAGCCATGTGGAAAAAAACTTAGGCCCCAATAAGTTTTATCACCAAACATATGTTAAAAAACGATTAAACATGCCAGCAAACGTTTTAAAACACATTTTTACAAGAGTATGTATCTCTATTAATAAGCCTGATACCAGTCGCTTTTACTGCATTTAAGGCTATACCAACATTACAGTGTTATCACCAATGTACATTAAAAAACGATTAAACATGCCAGCAAACGTTTTAAAACACATTTTTATAAGAGTATGTATCTCTATTAATAAGCCTGATACCAGTCGCTATCGCTGCATTTAAGGCTTTACTTACATTACTTCGGTATCAGCAGTATTTTCTTAGTCAATTCCATTCCTAGAAAAATATTTTACTGCACATACCTTATCTGCAGGAAAACCTGCACGCCATTCCCCCTCTGAAGTTCCTTCACTCCTCAGAATGTGTGAGAACAGCAAATGGATCTCAGTTACGTCTGCTAAGATCATAGAAAAACGCAGGCAGATTCTTCTTCCAAATACTGCCTGAGATAAACAGCACACTCCGGTGCCTTTTAAAAATAACAAACTTTTCATTGAAGAATAAACTAAGTATAAATCACCACAGACTCTCACGACCTCCTATCTATGTTGAGGCTTGCAAGAGAATGACTGAATATGGCAGTTAGGGGAGGAGCTATATAGCAGCTTTGCTGTGGGTGGACTCTTGCAACTTCCTGTTGGGAAGGAGAATATATTCCATAAGTAATGGATGATCCGTGGACTGGATACACTTAACAAGAGAAAAGGACCTTGCGACAGAAGGTCTGGTCTTAACGGAAGAGTCCACGGTCGGCAAGAAGCCATCCGGACAAGATCTGCATACCAAAACCTGTGAGGCCATGCTGGAGCTACCAGCAGAACAAACGAGCATTCCTTCAGAATCTTGGAGATCACTCTTGGAAGAAGAACTAGAGGCGGAAAGATATAGGCAGGATGATACTTCCAAGGAAGCGACAATGCATCCACTGCTTCCGCTTGAGGATCCCTGGATCTGGACAGATACCTGGGAAGTTTCTTGTTTAGATGAGAGGCCATCAGATCTATTTCTGGAAGTCCCCACATTTGAACAATCTGAAGAAATACCTCTGGGTGAAGAGACCATTCGCCCGGATGCAACGTTTGGCGACTGAGATAATCCGCTTCCCAATTGTCTATACCTGGGATATGAACCGCAGAAACTAGACAGGAGCTGGATTCTGCCCAAACCAGAATTCGAGATACTTCTTTCATAGCTAGAGGACTGTGAGTCCCTCCTTGATGATTGATGTATGCCACAGTTGTGACATTGTCTGTCTGAAAACAAATGAACTATTCTCTCTTCAGAAGAGGCAAAGACTGAAGAGCTCTGAAAATTGCACAGAGTTCCAAAATATTGATTGGTAATCTCACCTCCTGAGATTCCCAAACCCCTTGTGCCGTCAGAGACCCCCACACAGCTCCCCAACCTGTAAGACTTGCATCTGTTGAAATTACAGTCCAGGTCGGAAGAACAAAAGAAGCCCCCCTGAACTAAACGATGGTGATCTGTCCACCACGTCAGAGAGTGTCGTACAATCGGTTTTAAAGATATTATTTGAGATATCTTTGTGTAATCCCTGCACCATTGGTTCAGCATACAGAGCTGAAGAGTTCGCATGTGAAAACGAGCAAAGGGGGTCGCGTCCGATGCAGCAGTCATAAGACCTAGAATTTCCATGCATAAGGCTACCGAAGGGAATGACTGTGACTGAAGGTTTCGACAAGCTGATATCAATTTTAGACGTCTCTTGTCTGTCAAAGATAGAGTCATGGACACTGAATCTATCTGGAAACCCAAAAAGGTTACCCTTGTCTGAGGAATCAATGAACTTTTTGGTAAATTGATCCTCCAACCATGATCTTGAAGAAACAACACAAGTCGATTCGTATGAGATTCTGCTAAATGTAAAGACTGAGCAAGTACCAAGATATCGTCCAAATAAGGAAATACCACAATACCCTGCTCTCTGATTGCAGACAGAAGGGCACCGAGAACCTTTGTAAAAATTCTTGGAGCTGTTGCTAGGCCAAACGGCAGAGCCACAAACTGGTAATGCTTGTCTAGGAAAGAGAATCTCAGAAACTGATAGTGATCTGGATGAATCGGAATATGCAGATATGCATCCTGTAAATCTATTGTAGACATATAATGCCCTTGCTGAACAAAAGGCAGGATAGTCCTTACAGTTACCATTTTGAATGTTGGTATCCTTACATAACGATTCAATATTTTTAGATCCAGAACTGGTCTGAAGGAATTCTCCTTGTTTGGTACAATGAAGAGATTTGAATAAAACCCCATCCCCTGTTCCAGAACTGGAACTGGCATAATTACTCCAGCTAACTCTAGATCTGAAACACATTTCAGAAATGCTTGAGCCTTCGCTGGATTTACTGGGACACGGGAAAGAAAAAATCTCTTTGCAGGAGGTCTTATCTTGAAACCAATTCTGTACCCTTCTGAAATAATGTTCTGAATCCAAAGATTGTGAACGGAATTGATCCAAATTTCTTTGAAAAAACGTAATCTGCCCCCTACCAGCTGAGCTGGAATGAGGGCCGCACCTTCATGTGGAGTTAGGAGCTGGCTTTGATTTTCTAAAAGGCTTGGATTTATTCCAGACTGGAGATGGTTTCCAAACTGAAACCGCTCCTGAGGATGAAGGATCAGGCTTTTGTTCCTTGTGACGAAAGGAACGAAAACGATTATTAGACCTGAATTTACCTTTAGATTTTTTATCCTGTGGTAAAAAAGTTCCTTTCCCTCCAGTAACAGTTGAGATAATAGAGTCCAACTGAGAACCAAATAATTTATTACCCTGGAAAGAAAGGGAAAGCAGACTTAGAAGACATATCAGCATTCCAAGTTTTAAGCCATAAAGCTCTTCTAGCTAAAATAGCTAGAGACATATACCTGACATCAACTCTAATGATATCAAAGATGGCATCACAAATAAAATTATTAGCATGTTGAAGAAGAATAATAATGCTATGAGAATTATGATCTGTTACTTGTTGCGCTAAAGCTTCCAACCAAAAAGTTGAAGCTGCAGCAACATCAGCCAATGATATAGCAGGTCTAAGAAGATTACCTGAACACAAATAAGCTTTTCTTAGAAAGGATTCAATTTTCCTATCTAAAGGATCCTTAAAGGAAGTACCATCTGCCGTAGGAATAGTAGTACGCTTAGCAAGAGTAGAGACAGCCCCATCAACCTTAGGGATTTTGTCCCAAAACTCTAATCTGTCAGATGGCACAGGATATAATTGCTTAAAACGTTTCAGTGAGTGCTGGAATAGGTCAATCGGGGATACAGAGCCCGAGAGAATTATACAAAGTTTTAAATCTTTAGAAAACTGTAAAGTCCCCTCAACATGGAAAGAATCGCATATGAAATTAATAAACAATTTTTATCTCTATCCAGTTAAATTAGCACGATTCTATCCATCCAGATCAGCTCATTGCCCTAGGTGTCTGTATAAGGAAGCGGACTTACTACATATGTTTTGGACCTGTCCTAAGGTAAATCAGCTCTGGCTGAAATTTATATATTGGTTTAATACTATACACGGGGTTACTATCTCTCTCACGTTCCGGGACATTATCCTCCTAGTTGAATCAACGACTAGTTCGGACAGGCATTGGATTCGTTCTCTAAATACCTCAATATTAGCTGTAAGACAGAGCATTCTTAAAAAATGGAAAGTAAAAAAAGGGCCGGTTCTATCCGAGATCTTGTACGCTATCCAAGATCAAATTATTTTTGAATCATATCATCTACAGGAGGCCTCGGAAGCCAGAATTAAAAAGTTTCTTCTAGGGTGGTTTCCTATTATTAACTCCTATCTCAGGCCTATACAAAAACAGATTTTAGCGCCTTTTACAGCCTCAGTAAGCTTTGCTGAAATGGTCTTGCTAAATCTCTTTCCACATACATGGATATCCAATAGTTCAGAAATTTAATATCAAGTCTGGTTAAGAGAAAGGGGTCGAGGCGAGAGGTTCCCTTTTTTTTTTTTTTTTTCTTTTCTCTCTCTTTCCTCTTCTTTCGTCCTTTGTTCATGTCTACAGTTCTTGTTTTCGTTGTTTCTTGCTTTTTTTTTTTTTTTGGTTTTTCTTTTCTCCTTTTTTTATTGGTAAACAGAAAAACCCCAGCTCAGTGTACAACTAATGTCCTCTTTGAGATGATTAATCAAATGTGACAAAGTATATATGTTTTGTATTCTGTAATATTTTGTTTTTTAATATGCTTTACCTTGCCCTGTGAGGCATAAAAGGTTTGATTTATCTGATTGTACACTGTACTGAATTCAAAATAAATATATATATATAAAAAAAAAAAAAAGTTTAGAAGGAGTAAATGAATTACCCAAATTATTCCACTCTCTGGAAATTACTTCAGAAATAGCACCAGGAACAGGAAAAACTTCTGGAATAACTACAGGAGATTTAAAAACCTTATCTAAACGTTTAGATTTAGTATCAAGAGGACCAGAATCCTCAATTTCTAAAGGAATTAGGACTTCTTTAAGTAAAGAACGAATAAATTCCATTTTAAATAAATATGAAGATTTATCAGCATCAACCTCTGAGACAGAATCCTCTGAACCAGAAGAACCATTATCAGAATCAGAATGATGATGTTCATTTAAAAATTCATCTGAAAAATGAGAAGTTTTAAAAGACTTTTTACATTTACTAGAAGGAGGAATAACAGACATAGCCTTCTTAATGGATTTAGAAACAAAATCTCTTATGTTATCAGGAACACTCTGAGTATTAGATGTTGACGGAACAGCAACAGGTAATGGAACTTTACTAAAGGAAATATTATCTGCATTAATAAGTTTGTCATGACATGCAATACAAACAACAGCTGGAGGAACAGCTACCAAAAGTTTACAGCAGATACACTTAGCTTTGGTAGCTCCAGCACCAGGCAGCGATTTTCCAGAAGTATCTTCTGACTCAGTTGCAACGTGGGACATCTTGCAATATGTAAAAGAAAAAACAACATATAAAGCAAAATTGATCAAATTCCTTAAATGACAGTTTCAGGAATGGGAAAAAATGCCAGTGAACAAGCTTCTAGCAACCAGAAGCAATAAATAATGAGACTTAAATAATGTGGAGACAAAAGAGACGCCCATATTTTTTAGCGCCCAATAAGACGCCCACATTATTTGGCGCCTAAATGCTTTTGGCGCCAAAAATGACGCCACATCCAGAACACCGACACTTTTGGCGCAAAAGAAGGTAAAAAATGACGCAACTTCCGTCGACACATATGACGCCGGAAACAAAAAAAAAATTTTGCGCCAAAAAAGTCCGCGCCAAGAATGACGCAATAAAATGAAGCACTTTCAGCCCCCGCGAGCCTAACAGCCCACAGGGAAAAAGTCAAATTTTAAGGTAAGAAAAAAATGATTGATTCAAATGCATTATCCCAAATATGAAACTGACTGTCTGAAAAAAGGAATGTTGAACATCCTGAGTCAAGGCAAATAAATGTTTGAATACATATATTTAGAACTTTATAAAAAAGTGCCCAACCATAGCTTAGAGTGTCACAGAAAATAAGACTTACTTACCCCAGGAGACTCATCTACATGTTGTAGAAAGCCAAACCAGTACTGAAACGAAGATCAGCAGAGGTAATGGTATATATATAAGAGTATATCGTCGATCTGAAAAGGGAGGTAAGAGATGAATCTCTACGACCGATAACAGAGAACCTATGAAATAGACCCCGTAGAAGGAGATCATTGAATTCAAATAGGCAATACTCTCTTCACATCCCTCTGACATTCACTGCACGCTGAGAGGAAAACCGGGCTCCAACCTGCTGCGGAGCGCATATCAACGTAGAATCTAGCACAAACTTACTTCACCACCTCCATAGGAGGCAAAGTTTGTAAAACTGATTTGTGGGTGTGGCGAGGGGTGTATTTGTAGGCATTTTGAGGTTTGGGAAACTTTGCCCCTCCTGGTAGGAATGTATATCCCATACGTCACTAGCTCATGGACTCTTGCTAATTACATGAAAGAAATATATTTAAAAGTAAAATTAAATTGGCTAAAAATGATATATATATATATATATATATATATATATATATATATATATATATATATAGTGTGTGCACAGCATGCAGAGATTCTTACTGCCCCCCAAGTCTCCAGAGACAAACAGACAATAAAAACACATATGGTCTAGTGTGAAAATGATTATGTTTGCTTTACATAATAAAGTCCCCTGGCTATGATGTAACATGTCAAAAGTAACTTAATAGCCTGTGGGGTATGTGAGTGCCAATGTAATCATACTCACTCCACTGTGGGTACCAGCTTCAGAAATGACTGCATACAGTAGATAGCCCATCCAGTACTGAGCATATTAGAGCAAAGGATATAATTGAGTATATAAATGACTCAACAGAAGGAGATTAAGGACCCGTCCCCACAACACATATGGCAGGCTTGTGACTAACTCCACACCGGGAGTAATTGTGCCACTGCCCCATACTCCAATCTCCTCTCTGTCTCTCAGTAACTGCTATCTGAGGGGTAAAATTTCGCATCAAATCAGTCTGAGAACCCCTCTCAACAAAAAAATCTTAAGTACCCCAATTCTTCACCTTCCTTTTGGGAGGCAAAGTTAAGACTAACATACCAGTAAAGTGGGAAAGATGAAGTGCTCTCGAAAGTTTTGGGTATCTTTGCCTCCTCCTAGTGCCCAGAAGTTGAATCCCATGTGTAATGGATGGATCATGGGCTCTCACCACCTTATGAAAGAAATATTAGTTAATAATATGTTCTGGAGATGCACTTAAAAAAAAAAGGAATACGATATTATATAAAAATATATAGAAATTAGGCTGTATCATTAAAAATGCACCTGTTAAATAACTTTAGAAACAAATTGTTGAATAAAGGTTAAAAATGTGATAATAGTCCTAAAAAAACAATGAAAAGATATTTATATAGAAATTACATAAAAGTGACTTACTGGCTCCTGAACAGCTTACTAAGCAGTTATTTGGTGACGTTCCATTGGCAATTACTGGAAATACTTTAATAACTCCATCAGAAGGGGTCCTCCTGTGTTCCTTTTGGGCTCTGGATGTTAGCGTCACATGGGTAGGTGTTAGGGATTGGTTAGGATCCCGTTTGAATGTCTCTATGTGTACATTGATTAGTGGATTGCTAACAACTGGTGGTTGCTCTTCTACTGGTGGAGTAGGCATTTCATATACTACAATCTCATCACTATCTGACCGTATGAGTGATCGGGTAGAATTACATTCAGAAATGGAAGACAGTGACTGAAGGGTGATAGATGTTGGGGGTTCTGCTAAATGTGATGGAGAGTCTTCTTTTCGGAATAGCTTTCTAGAAGGTGGGCTAGTGCTTCTCCTTGGACGAGCAGCACGTTGGAATATACTTTCTTTTTTTTTCTTCTCTTCCTTTACTTCAGCATCTTCTTGATTTAGCTGGCTCCTGCCTGCTTCAAGGAGGTCAAAGCCTAAACCTACCGTAGCAAGAAGAGCCCCACAACCTAGAAGAACCATTGAACACCTCTTATGCTGAGATCCACGCTTAAGGCTGTTAGTAGGTGTAAGCTGTGGGGTGCTTGTAGCAGAATTCACAGGTGTGGGATTTTCACTGGCATCACTAAATGGCCCTTCTCCATCATCACCTTTATGGAATGGTATGCAGAGGTAGGACTTGTTAGGGGTTGGCGTTTGGGAGTCTTTGATATCCACCTGGTTTACAACTGTATCAGCAGCGTTCTCGGCTCCTGAATGAACACAAAAAAATAAATAAAGAGACTAAAAATACAAGATATATGTTTATATATGATCATGTTATCAATAAAAAATTAAAGTGCAGTGTTTCTCAATAACCATTAGGTGTAAGACACATTTTTGTGTTGGTTGCAGATGTTACAGGAGATATTAGACACAATGTTAAATTTTATTTTGACAACACAGAGTAACTCCATATTAAAGGGACAGTTTACTCAAAAATGTTCTCCCCTTTAATTTGTTCCCAATGTTACACTTTACCTGATGGAGTGTATTAAATTGTTTACAAGTATTTCCATTGCCCTTATATTGGCATTTCAAAAAGTTTCTCTAGTCTGTGGTATCCCCACCCATCCTGGAAGTAAACACAGCCAGTAGAAGAAATTATGCTCCCAGTGGGTTATAGAAGAGATAAGGTAATAAAATGTTAATTTTCCATTGTTCTCTCCAAGTATTGGTGATTGGTTTATGGACAGATATAAGATAAAGAAGCAGGTATATTTTCACAATGTGACAAAGTAATGAGATCTGATTATACCTACAAGCTCAACCAATTTTATTAGGTTGTGGCTTCAAAACACAAAATCAGCTAACTCATAAACACAAATAATCCTTAAAAAAAGCAAATCTCATCCATTTTATATTCTGCAGGTGGTAAAAAAAAGTAATTGGAAACACATTACGGGAAAAACAATTTTATAGTATACAATATCCCTTTAACTTCAAGAGACTTGGACACTCCTTTTTCCCAATGTTACTTCCTCATAATGTATTTCAATGAAAGAGCAATAAAATTGTGGAACTCATTACCAAAGGAGGTAGTGAATGCCAATACCATTTTAAAATGGTTTGGATACATTTCTGGCTAGAAAAAGAATTCAGGGGTATGATTGCTTGTGTTAAATGGGTCATCTTTTAATCGGATTAACTTAAGCTAAACTGGAGCTTTTTTAAAGTATATTTGAATTGTATAGGTTGAACTCGATGGACTTCGGTCTTTTTTCAACCTCATCTACTATGTTACTATACTCAACATATAGACAAGCTATATAATAAAAGGAAGAGCAAGTAATGACATATAAGTGAATAGCTGAAACATGATGAATGGCAAATGCCTTTTGGCAGGTGACTATATATGATTTATAATAACCAAAAAAGAAGATTATTTATATAAGAAGTGCTAACTCTAGTCTTTAGTGGTGGATATATAGCGTTGTGCTATTTGAAATAAGAAACACACTTCTCAGAAGCCTTTAGGAATACTACCTTTCACTATCAGTCCACATGGCCAAATGGATATAAAGCTGTGTCACGCGGTACATAATCCATCATAATGCATTACGTAGATCTACGCGCATAATGCTGTTAGCACAAGCAGTCTTTGTTGCCAAGTGACAACCTAGACTTGCTGTTTGTGGGCTTCCAGCCTCTGCCTTCATAAGATAACTGAGTATGGTCAGTGATTCCATGTGATGCCAGATCATTTCAGACAGTGATACTGTCTGTGTCACTGTCTGTAATGATCATCCGTTGGTGCCGGTTTGAGGTGTGGGACCCTACAGTATGGAAACAAAATTTGGAAGGGAGAGGGAGGAATAGGTTGCTACACTACAGAAAAAGGGCACTTCAGAGGGTGATGGTGAGGGGGGACCCCTACACTACAGAAAAAAAATATATGTTATTTAAATAAATAAAACAAAAAACATTACTATAAAGTGGGTACTGTTTGCCACTAGTGGGAGGGTTAGAGAGCTGTTTGGGAGGGATCAGGGAGGTGGGATTTATCCCTACACTGATTTTTTTTAAAGAAGTGCTAAACTGCACATTGGCAGATTGTCTGCCAATACCTAAGATAGTGGTAATGAGTGTGCGTGTGTGTGGGAGTTGACCTGTTTGGGGGGAATCGGGGAGACGTAATGTTTTGAATGCCCTCCCACCTGACACTTACCAATACTATTACCCTTACTAGTTAACTAATTAACCACTTTACTGCCTTCTAATTACCAAAAAGCAATGGCAAAGCCATGCATGTCTGCTGTTTCTAAACAAAAACGGGTACCAGAGAAGCTTTTACAACCATGTGTGTTATGACAGCACAAGCAGTATGTAAACAATTTTAAGTGAGAAACCCAAACATTTTAAAAAAGTTTAGTTAACATTTTTTTTTATTATGATCTCATCTGGTGGTGAAACTGTTGCATGAAATATACCAAAATGGGCCTAGATCAATACCTTTGGTATTTTGGTGGCATGAAACACCAAAATGGGAAAAGATCAATAACTTTGTTTTTTTGGTAGTTTTTCTCAAGTATTTTGGGCAATTTTTTCTCTGAAATTCCTGGTAGTGAAAGTATTAAACTACAAAAAGTAGAAGGAAGAGAAGGTACTCTACAGGATAGAAAAATAAATACAGAGAAAAGGGTCAAGTGGGAAACAATATAGGATAATACATAGAAGGGATGTGGGGGTTAAGTCTCTTCTCCCTCCTGTAAACACAACAAGTAAAATATAACCTAATCTTATACCAAGGATAAAAACTGCAGCTGGAGCACAGCAACAAATTGCTGTCCAATTTTTTCTTACAATCTTTAATAAGGTATAAATATAGTAAAAACAAAAAGTTTTAAATAAATAAATAGGACATAACACGGTCTGTTATATAGTAGCCCAGCAGATGGCGGCATCAAAGCAAAATAGACGTTCAGCTGGAGGATAATCCAAAAAGAAATCACAAAGAGTCGTGGTAGATCTCATCTTAAATCCAGTAGTATGAAGATGTATACCCAGTGAAAATTCATAACAAAGAAGACCTGGCTATATTTTAGCTGAACCTAACATAAGAACGTATAATTTATTGTTATGGAACAGTAATTCTTAGCTAAGTATTGTATGAATAATGACAGTTGCGAATTCATATTAATACATTTAACAAAATAGAAAATACATAAAATGTTTAATATATAGCGCTGCGGAATCTGCTGGCGCTCTACAAATAACTGCTAATTGTAATAATCATATCTAAAGAGCACACTTCTCTTTAAAAGTCAATACACTATTAACTCACTTAAAATATTTTTGTTATTTCTACATAAAGATTTCCTTCTAAAAATTTCTAACTGTTCCTCTATCTTTAGTTTGCGTCTAACTTTTCCTTTCCTTCTCTATTATTCCATAATTCTTTTCCAAGCCACTCTAGTACCCATTATTACCATCTATACTTCTATCTGGCTGCATCCTAACCTTGCATCCTTTCTTAGCCAATTGGTAATTCTTTCAGAGTGAGTCTGGCAGTTGCTCCTGTGCAGTGTTAGTCACATGACACAAGAGGTATATGGCAACCTACTAGGAATAGACCCTGGCTAATGTTAAACCCCTTCATGCTAATGCTTGAGACTACTGGTCTCCAAACGGTTAAATATGTTTTGAAAAACAAGGTATTATTACAGGTAAAGCTAGATAGCTATTGTTCCTCCTGTGTTATGACGCGCACACACACCGCCTGCTGTAATGTAGAAGATCCTATATGACTTTCAATGTCCCACAGTTGAAAGCGACTCCATTTTGCTTACCTGCCTCAGTGGCGATTCCAGGAGTGATGGATGTTTTGAGAGGCTTCCCATGATTTGATCCACTAGATGAGCATGTCTTTGAGCTCTCCAAAGATATCCTAATAATTAAACAAAAGATGTGATTAAAAGGAACATTAAATACAACATAATTGCATAATGGACAAGTACATAATATAAGACAATGCAATAGCACTTACTCTGAATGTTAAATGAGCAGTAGATTTTTTCTGAAAATTTTCAAAATCTATTTAAAATTTGCCGGCCCACTATATTATGTGACAGCAACCAGACAATCGCATGTATAGACTGTGAACTTTTGTACATGCTCAGTAGTAGCTGGTGCCTCAGAAAGTGTGCATATAAAAAGACTGCATAATTTGATAACGGAACTAAATTGGAAAATCTCTTAAACTTTCATGATTCAGATAGAACTTGTTTGACAATCTGCACCAACATTTTTTTTTGTTTACGTTGGACTAACTAAGTGTTGCTTTCTATTGACAGTTTAATATCATTCTCTTAAAAACATATACCTTCTTAAAGGGATACTAAACCCAATTTTTTTCTTTCAAGATTTAGATAGAGCATGCAGTTTTAAGCAACTTTCCAATTTACTCCTACTATCAATATTTCTTTGTTCTCTTGCTATCTTTATTTAAAAAGCAGGAATTTAAAGCTTAGGAGCCAGCCCATTTTAGGTTCAGCACCGTGGATAGCGCTTGCTATTGGTGGCTTCATTTAGCAAACCAATAAGCAAGCATAACCTAGGTCTGAACCAAAAATGGGCCGGCTCTTAAGCTTTTCTTTCCTGCTTTTTAAATAAAGATTCCAAGAGAACGAAGAAAAATTAAAAGCAGCAGTAAATTAGAAAGTTGCTTAAAATTGCATGCTCTATCTGAATCATGAAAGAAATTTTTTTGGGTTTAGTGTCCCTTTAATAGCCAAAAGTCTTAAAGCAGACTAGCTGGCTCACATCCTAACACACACTGGCACTTCACATTCCTAAGCCGTCTTTTAACCTGAGGTATCCAAATCCAGTATGGAGACCTTGATTGTGAAATAATTAAACTGACAGAGGCAGACCGTCTCTTATATGTTCAGGTAGGAAGATGGAACCCTGGCAGGTCTTGAGTATTTTGGATTTTTCTGATCTGGAACCAGAAGGGTTATACGCTCGTAATACAAATTTTTCATTTTTGACTCACAATGTTTATTTTCAGTTTTTTGTGGTCCATGCACCCTGTCACTGCCATGAGATCTTTGTTTACTTGCACTCTAAAACTTTAGGAAGGATACAGTGAGCTTGCTACTAACAGCATGGAGTGTGCAATAGAAAATAAGTTTGCAAGAAGCTGCTGACAAGGGACATAGTTCCTTGTAAAAATAAAATAAATGTATAGGATATATCAACTGCATGAAGCAATGTCATAATTGTGGTAACACTATATGGTTTGAAAGCTATAATGCTACAAGAATATTAGCACTATTATCACAATTCAAAATAAACTTCCTCCAAATAATAATCCACAATATTTTAAAATAATGAATATATACAGTATATATATATATGTATATATATATATATATATATATATATATATATATATATATATATATATATATATATATATATATATATATATATATACACATATATATATACACACACATACATACACACACACACACACACATTATATATATATATATATATATATATATATATATATGGAACAGCATTGCTCTACTGACAGCTATCTGAATACATCTAGTTAGCCAATCATAAGAGACAAATGTTTGCAGGCACCAATCACCAGCTACCAAGAGAACGAAGCACATATGAAAATAGAAGTGAACTTACAAGTGTCTTAAAAATGACATGCTCTAACCGAATCATGCAAGTGTCATTGACTTTTCTATCCCTTTAAACTTTCATGATTCAGATAGGGCATGCAATTTTAAACAACTTTCCAGTTTACTTTTATCATCAAATTTGCTTTGTTCTCTTTGTAGTCTTTGTTGAAGGCTAAGCTTAGGTAGGCTAATAGGCTGATTCCTAAGCCCTTGAAGGCCGCCTCTTATCTCAGTGCATTGTAATTTTTTATCACAGCTAGACAGTGCCAGTTCATGTGTGCCATATAGTTAACATAGTCAGCACTAATTGGCTGAAATGCAAGTTTGTAAAAAGCACTGAGATAAAGGGGCAGTCGGTAGAGTCTTAGATACAAGGTAATCACAGAGACATAAAGTGTATTAACATAACTGTGTTAGCTATGCAAAACTGGGGAATGGGTAATAAAGGGATTATCTATCCTTTTAAACAATAACAATTCTGGAGTACACTGTCCCTTTAAGTGAATTAATTCCGCTCCAGATGGTAGGTTTGAACTGTTTATTTCAGTGATCTGGGATTTTGTGTTAAAACCAAAAATGTACATTCCAAACCTCCTCACTTATAGCAACTTACCTTTCCTCCCCTACAGTGGATTCCTTTGGACAGAGAGCACCAGGTGTCCACGATCGCCCTTTTTTCTTATTTTCTTTCTTCTCGTCCTCTTCGCTTTCTTCCTTCTGACCACCTGTACTGCGGTTTCTTGTTTTGTTTGTGTCCCCTGGAGTCACTGCCAAAAAAGTGTAAAGAAGAACATAAATTATGCTAACCTTATTGTCACGAATATCTCAGGATTCAGCTGCTAAGGAGTTAACTTTGTGTAGCTTGAACTCAAAACAGTTATTTGTTTTTCAAGAAGAATTGTGTTTGTGTCTTCTTTGAAGTGCCAGGAGCATCATAAATGCTTGGCAGTGTAAACAGGACAGACTTTTATGGCCTAAACTGTCAGCAGCAGGGTATGATGTAAAACAGCCCCCCCCCCAGCACATCTCCTGAGGAGGTCAATAAAGGGACATGGGTTATGCATAAATGTGCTTAAAACTATTATAACCTTAAATGAAGGTAAATATGACAACCTATGGCATATTTGATATCAAACCGATTCTCCTAATGAAACTAAAAGGTTCTAGATATGTAAATATAGAAATTGAGTTACCTAGCAGAACTTATAATGGATTGTATAATTTCAGGCAAGAAATTAGTCTATTGAAGGTCATAAAGACAGGGGGGTTTTCTTAGCTCGCCCAGGAGGGTGTGGTCAGGCAACTTGATCTCTGGAAAATGGTATAAGAATTTTATGTTTTAACAATAAGATTGTCATTCTTACAAGGGGAGCGGCTTTACAGAAGTAAGGAGCCATCATTTTCATGCCAGCCCCAGGCACAGAGCTTGAAGCAAGGAAAGTATTCAATTCTGTTTTTCTCCTTTTTATTTTAAAACACTGTAATTTTATTTGTAACAACTTTTTATTAATAATGCATTGTGCATAATATTTTTGGCATAATAAATAATTCCTTTATTAAGTTTGGCCTTTGTCTAATAATTGAACCACATTACTGAAAGAGACTGGAATATTAGAACTGTATAATTTAGGTTATTTTCTGCTAAATTGTATTTAGAGGGTTAATGTGTAAAGTCTGGGTTTTCTCTTAGGATTTTCCCTTTAATAAATTTTAAGTTGTGGCACTATTGGAGCTATAGGATTGATAGTTTATTGTGGGTGGCATTAAAAGGGAGTTTTGGGCATTTCTCTTACGTTTAGTACAGACTAGGGAGTGTGGTTAACCCTTGCGCCAACTAAACTGAATCACAAGCTTGCCTGGTGTGGCTAGATTGTGACTTATTGGTGACAGTAAAAGGGGGGCTGAAAACCTTTTCTGTGCCAAATAAGTGACTGGCGCAGGGTTGGATAACCTTGTTTCGTCACAAATTGGTGGGCAGCGGTGTCGATAATTTTTTTATTATTAGATTTTAGTGCTTGTGGATTTGCTAGTGTGAAAATCCCGGTACTAAAAGAAATTGTTTCTTACAATTTCCAAAGGCTAAAACTCAGTGCATTATATAGTCACACATTGCAAACAGTCCCTTTCCCTATTCTCCGTTTTTCTTTTCTATTTTATTTTTGCTATGCAATTGTACGAGCAGCAATCTAAAGAGACACTTATGCTCCTATGCCAGGAGCGTGATATTCCAACACGTTCAAAGAACAAAGATTTACTAATACAAGCTCTTGTTGAATATGATAACAGCCAAATCACACCAGTTGAAGTCTCAGGAGAGATGTCTGCAGCTGTGGGCAGCGATTCATCAGGATCTGGGGATCCATTGGACTGTTATTTGCAAACTGTTCTTAAACATATGGGCTCAGCGGATGCAAGTTTGCGCATGGAACTGATTACAAAATTTTATGACAGACAGGCTGCTGTGGAAGCAGCTGAGAGACAGGCTGCTGTGGAAGCAGCTGAGAGACAGGCAGCCGCGGAAGCAGCTGAGAGACAGGCGGCTAGGGAAGCTGACAGAGAGTCTCTGGCAGGTGAGAGAGAGAGGCTGCTGAACGACAGGCTGAGAGAGAGTATCAGCTACAGCTTGCACGGTTGGACAGAGGGATGGTCTCACCTGTTGTTAGTGAACCTAGAGACCCACCTGCTCCCAGAGTGCGTGCAGAGAATTTTCCCACTCTGGAGAAAGATGGAGATGTGGATGTATTCCTGCGTAGCTTTGAGAAAGTTTGCAGACAGTTCCAGCTTCCAAGGGAGCAGTGGGCCAAGTACCTTACCCCTGGCCTGAAAGGTCCTGCACTGGAGGCTTTTGCTGAACTACCCGCAGAGTTTGATCAGGACTATGATTCCATTAAAGCTGCACTACAGAGGAGGTATAATCTTACTCCTGAGATGTACAGAAAGAAATTCCGTTCTCTGCAGAAAGGTTTGTCAGAGAGCTATACTGCAGCTGTTGGGAACTTGATGACAGCCTTTAAACAGTGGGTCAGAGGATTAAAAGTTGCCACTATGGAGGAGCTGGAAGGTTTGATCGTGAAGGAGCAATTTATGCAACTGTGCCCAGCAGTTCAAGAATGGGTTTTGGACCGTAAACCCATAACATCATTGGAAGCTGGTGAGCTGGCTGATTTTTACACAGCCAACAGGTCACCAGGGAATGGGAGGAAAACCTTTTCTAAGGGGGGATCTACCTGGAAAGGAGCTGCGGCACGACCCCCCTTCACAAAACCTGCTGTGCCTTTATCTAGTGTGTCTGCTCCCTCTGGGAAAGGAGGGGCGGGTGCTGCATCTGGGCAGGGAGATACTCACAAGTGTTTTGCTTGTCAAAAAATGGGTCACATCAGCACTAACTGCCCAGAGAGGAAGAAACCTTCAGCATCAGCAGGAGGAGGCCGCTCCTCAGGATTATCATCTTCTGTTTTGTTTGTAACCCGGCCAGAGGAAAGTACCAATGAGAACTTACAACCTGTGACTGTTGGAGATAAGGTAACATTGGGTCTACGGGACACGGGTGCAGAAGTGACTATTGTACGTCCAGAGCTAGTTAGCTCGGAGGACAATATCCCTGGAAAGACTCTAGCAGTAAAAGGGATTGGGGGACTACAGCCTGCAGTGCCTATGGCACAAGTATATCTAGATTGGGGAGCCGGAAGAGGGTTAAGAGATGTGGGAGTGTCAGATAATATTCCTACAAATGTATTGCTTGGTACTGATTTGGGTTTTATTGTCACAGTATATACCTGATCATGATGCCTGTGACCTAGGTAAACAAGATAGGGGCCCAAATGTACAAAATGCCATGTGTAACTATGCCCAGATATGTGCTGTAGGTGAGGGGGGGGCAGTGTGTGTGTGTGACGCAGCCTTTACCTGAACCAGACATGTCTGTAGTGCCCTGTGAACATGTGGAAGGATGCACTGAGAGAAAGAGAGAGCTGAATGAGAATGACAGTCTGTTGGTGTGTGAACCAATTGTCCCTCAGTACCTGAAGTGTGTGGAAGTAGTGCCAGAGGGGGAGGGCCCCTCTGTATCAGTGGTGACCCGACAGCAGTCTGCCCAAATTAGGGAGCAGGGGGTGCTTCAGCCCGAGGACCCAGGGGAGAACACTGATATGGAAGGTGGGGGGCCTCAAACAGCACAGTCACTAATAATTGGTCAGAATCAGGATTTTCAGCAGGCCCAGGGGACCGATCCCACACTAGAGAAGATAAGGGACCTAGCTAGGCAGCTGCCTGCTGACTCTGATAAAGAGAGAGTGTACTGGGATAAAGGGAGGTTGTACGTGGAGTCCATTCCAGTGGAGGGACAGGATCCCTGGCTAGCTGAGAGACAGTTAGTGGTACCTAAACGGTTTAGAGCGCAACTGTTGGGAGTGGCCCATGAAATTCCTATGGCAGGACATCTAGAGGTACAGAGAACCAAAGCCCGGTTGTCCCATTACTTTTATTGGCCGGGGATGGGTACTGATGTTGCTAATTATTGTCACTCCTGTCCTGCATGTCAGAAAGTGGGGAAACCTGGAGAGGTGGGACGTGCCCCTTTAATTCCCCTCGCCATAGTGACTGAGCCCTTTGAGAGGGTGGCTGTGGATATAGTAGGGCCCCTAGCTATCCCAAGCAGTTCAGGGAAAAGATTCATTCTGACGGTAGTGGATTATGCGACCCGCTACCCAGAGGCAGTGGCCCTGTCATCTATCAGGGCTGATAAAGTGGCTGATGCTTTATTGGGTATCTTTGCAAGGGTAGGTTTCCCTAAGGAAATGCTAACTGATAAGGGCACGCAATTTATGTCTGGCCTGATGCAGAGTCTATGTAAAAAGGTGCAGGTAGAACACCTAGTGACTAGCCCATACCACCCCCAGACCAATGGCTTGTGTGAAAGGTTTAATGGAACCCTGAAGCAGATGCTTAAAACCATTGTGGAGTCACAGGGAAAGGACTGGGAGCGTTACCTGCCACACCTCCTATTTGCTTATAGAGAGGTGCCCCAGGAATCCACTGGTTTCTCCCCCTTTGAACTCCTATATGGACGCAGAATGCGTGGCCCCCTTGATCTGATCAGGGAGGGATGGGAAGGAAAATTGGGTGTTCAAGAGACTTCGGTAGTAGACTATGTAATAAGGTTCAGGGACAGAATGCATAGCCTAGTGGGGGAGGTACAGGAAAACCAAAAGGCTGCCCAGTCTAAGCAGAAGCAGTGGTATGACTGGAATGCCAGAGAGAGAGTGTATGATGTGGGACAGAAAGTGTTGGTTTTGATACCCATGAGACAGAACAAACTACAGGCTGCCTGGGAGGGTCCGTTCATTATCCTAAAGAGAATGAATGATGTGAACTATGTGGTGTCTCTGGATGAGGAGGGTAAAAGGCAGAAAATCTATCATGTAAATATGATAAAAGCCTATTATGACAGAGAACCCACCGTGTTAACTGTATGTAGTTTGCCTGGAGAAGAGCATGAGACTGACCCCCTTGTTGATTTACTGGCCCCCACCAGAAAAAACAACACCCTAGAGGCCGCCCAGATTAGTGCCCACTTAACTGGGGATCAGCGGCATCAGCCGTCTGAGGTGCTTAGGCCTTACTACAGCATGTTCAAAGGGAAGCCTGGCAGGACACACCTAGTCACACATCATGTAGATACTGGGAATCACCATTCCCTCAGACAAACAGCTTACAGGGTATCCTTGCAGGTCAGTGCTGACATAAAAAGGGAGATAGAGGAGATGCTAGATCTTGGAGTGATTTGTAAGTCCCACAGCCCCTGGGCCTCCCCAGTGGTACTAGTCCCCAAAAAGGACAAAACCACTAGGTTCTGTGTAGATTACAGAAAGCTAAACTTAGTGACTGAATTTGATGCTTATCCTATGCCTCGCATAGAGGAGCTACTGGACAGGCTAGCAGGGGCCAAGTTTCTGAGTATCATGGATCTCAGCAGGGGATACTGGCAGATCCCTATGACCCCAGAAGCACAAGAGAGGTCTGCCTTTATCACTCCTTTTGGGTTATATGAATTCCAGGTGATGCCCTTTGGGATGAAAAATGCACCTGCCACATTCCAGCGGCTAGTTAACCACTTATTGGAGGGGCTAGAGGGGCAAGCTGTTGCATACCTGGATGATATTGCAGTGTTCAGTGATACCTGGGAGGAACACCTCACACATTTAGCCAGTGTATTGGACTGAATAGCCACTGCTGGGCTAACTATAAAACCAGATAAGTGTCAGCTGGGCATGGGGGAGGTCCAGTACTTGGGTCACCTGGTGGGAGGAGGGGTACTGCGCCCCGAGCCAAGTAAAACTGAAGCCATAATGGCCTGGCCCACCCCTAAGACAAAGAAACAGGTTATGTCCTTCCTGGGTACCGCAGGGTACTATAGAAAGTTTGTGCCACACTATAGTACCGTAGCCAAACCCCTAACAGACCTTACAAAAAAAAGCCTACCTCTAACAGTCAAATGGACCCCTGAGTGTAACAGGGCTTTTAATTTATTGAAAATTGCCCTTACGGACTCCCCTGTACTACAGGCCCCTGATTTCCACAGGAGATTCATAGTGCAAACGGATGCTTCTAACTATGGGCTAGGGGCTGTGCTGAGTCAGGTGGATAAGAAAGGTGAGGAGCACCCCATTGTGTACCTCAGCAGGAAATTACTCCCGCGAGAAGTGGCATATACCACTGTGGAAAAAGAGTGCCTTGCTATAGTTTGGGCCTTGCAAAAGCTACAGCCGTATCTGTATGGACGTCGGTTTACAGTGATAACTGACCACAACCCCTTACACTGGTTACATAGGGTAGCTGGCTCAAATTGTAAACTCCTCAGGTGGAGCCTAGCTCTACAACAACATGAGTTTACCATACAACATAAAAAGGGCAGTATGCATGGTAATGCTGATGGTCTGTCACGCCAGGAGGAGTGTCCCCTTTGATACGCATCGGGAGTGGCTTGTAGCCAGCCCCTTTTGCGTCTCTTATTTGGGGAGGTGTCACGAATATCTCAGGATTCAGCTGCTAAGGAGTTAACTTTGTGTAGCTTGAACTCAAATCAGTTATTTGTTTTTCAAGAAGAATTGTGTTTGTGTCTTCTTTGAAGTGCCAGGAGCATCATAAATGCTTGGCAGTGTAAACAGGACAGACTTTTATGGCCTAAGCTGTCATACTCTCCAAACACTGGCATTTACTGACTCTTAATAAAGACATCCACCCATTTGTTGGTGACTATCCCCTTCTTACAGCAAAAAAAGGTCCATCCTTAAAAGATAAAATTGTGCACAGCCATTATGTTTCTAATGAATCTAAAATGTGGTTACAGAGCTCTAAACCCAAGAATGGATGTTTTCCATGTAATAAATGTAAAATGTGCAAGCATCTCCTAAGAGGGGGAAAAAATTGAGGATATAAGAGGTATCTCACACAAAGTAAAGGGTTATATCACATGTAAGAGTGTAGGTGTGGTCTATGTTCTTTCATGCTCTTGCCACAGACAATATGTTGGGAAAACCTACAGTGAATTTAAGGAGAGAATGAAAGAACATAGAAAAAAAAAAAAGGATTAAAACAAGTGGCATAGCACGCCATTTCCTTGACTCTCATAATTGCGATGTCAAGGATCTAAAGTTTATGGGTGTTGAATTAGTCAGTACAAGTGAGAGAGGTGGTGACTGGGACAAAGCCCTCTTGAGAGAGGAATGTAAGTGGATATTTAATTTGGATAAATTCTGTAAAATTTCTGTAATTCCACTCACATACAATGCTAGATTATCTGAAGTGAACAATTGATTTATTTTTCTCTGTTAATTATAACTGTAGTAATACTTTGAATGGTTCACCTAACACATACAGTGATGGTATTCAGATGTTTGGCTTTTGATTTATGTGTCCCTAATGTGCTTGTTCTTTAAATATTGCTTCTTTATTATGAGCTTTCACGAATCAGCCTAGGTATTGGTCGTAATTACATTTATGTATTATATCTTTTAACAAAGTTAATTAATTCACCCGGCACGATATAAATATTCTCAGTGTGACATGGATGTATCACATGCCTGACGAAGCCCAATAGGAATATTGGAAGGGTGAAACACGTGTAAAAGCGGAGTAAGTGATAACTACCTCTGCAACGGAAGAAGCAGTAGAATTGTTTTGAAAAGCCGAATAAGTCAACGGCTGGGTGAGCTGGGGGTTGAAACATTATCTGGAGTTTGACACTTTATTACATGAACTTAAAGGGGATGTACCTATGAACCGTAATTAACTGTTACTTCTATCAACTTCTGTGGAGCTGAAATATATTGCTCAATAACGCTGACTTTAACTCTTCTGCTTCAGTTTTTGTGTTAGTTGGATTAACCTGCTTGACTAACAGCTTACCTTTCTAACATCCGTTCTCAGCTATGTTTGATGAATTTTACAAGCACAGGCCTTAACTTTTATGAATGCATGCGAAGAAAGTCAGCCTTTTAATATGAACTTTCTGCTCTAAGATTTATTGTTGGTATAGAGTAACAGTTTTGTTTCAAGTGTGTGTTATGTTTGGTGTCATATGTTGCCAATATTTTGTGTGTTAAGTTTAACATCTATTTCTTAGATGTGAATTTTGAGATAGATTGCTAATAAATACATACTAACTGACTGATAACTGTGTTGTGTCTCCCAGATATCCACCCACCTTCCCAGTAGTTGCATTTAAATTTGGTGTATGGGTTTGTGCTGGACCAAGCGTTCAACGCTTTCTTTTTCTCTTTATTTTCTTTATATTGTACTTTAGTACCCCCAGGCACCAGTGAACTTACATATATATACATATACACAACCACACACACAAACACACATACACAATATGTCCAGAAATGCACTCTCACTTACAAGGTTCAGCAGACAGGATGCATGCAAATACAATCTATTTCAAACAATAGGCTTGTACCCACTGGTCTTTAATCAAAGTGCCTTTTTAATGTGATGTTTTGGGCACAAAAATCCCCTTCCTCAGACAAAGATATATATTTATATTATAATGCACTTACAATAAATCAAACAGGCAAAAAAAACAAAAAACTTCCCACCAAAGGCTACTTCAGAAGAAGCAAAAACATCAAAATGGTAAATATTTGTGAAAATATGCAAAGAAGACCGAATAGCTGTTTTGCAAATCTGATCAACTGAAGCCTCATTCCTGAAAGCCCAAGAAGTGGCAACTGACCTAATAGAATGAGCAGTAATCCGCTGCGGTGGAGGTTGACCGGACTCCAAGTAAGCTTTGTGAATCAAAAGCTTCAACCAAGAGGCCAAAGAAACAACAGAAGCCTTCTGACCCTTCCTAGGACCAGAAAAAGAAATTAACAAACTAGAAGTTTGTCTAAAGTCCTAACATCATCCAAAGAATGCAAAGACCACTCTGAAGCATTCTTAGGATAAGGACACAAAGAAGGAACAACATTCTCTCTGCTAATTATGACTGAAGAAACAACCTTAAGCAAAAAATAAAAAATTATGTCAGTAAAACAGCCTTATCCTGATGAAAAATCATATAAAGTGGTTCACAAGAATGAGCAGATAACTCAAACTCTTATAGCAGAAGAAATAACCAAAAGAAATAACACTTTCCAAGAAAGAAATTTAATGTTCATTGTATGCATCGGTTCAAAAAGGAGGAGCCTGCAAAACGCTTAACACCAAATTAAGATTCCATTGAGATAAAATAGGCTTGATTACAGGTTTAATGCAAACCAGAGCCTGAACAAAACTATGAATATCAGGAAGATTAGCAATCTTTCTATGGAACAAGACAAAGAGGAGAATTCTGCCTTTTCCTAATCTACCCATCAAACAAAAACTGCAAAATCCTAGGAATTCGGAAAGAATGCCAAGAAAAAACTAAATTTATGCTTACCTGATAAATTTCTTTCTTTCTTGACACAATGAGTCCACGGATCATCTAATTACTATTGGGATATTCACCTCCTGGCCAGCAGGAGGCGGCAAAGAGCTCAACAGCAAAGCTGTTAAATATCACCTCCCTTCTATCCAACCCCAGTCATTCGACCAAAGTAAAGGAGAGAAAGGAAGCAAAAAGGTGCAGAGGTGCCTGAGGTTTAGAACATAACAAAAAATATCCTGTCATCAAAAACAGGGCGGGCCGTGGACTCATCGTGTCAAGAAATAAATAAATTTATCAGGTAAGCATAAATGTTGTTTTCTTTCTAATGACACAATGAGTCCACGAATCATTTAATTACTATTGGGATAGTAATAGAGGACACAGATGATAAGGGAGGGACAAGACAGGGAACCTAAACAGAAGACACCACTGCTTGAAGAACCTTTCTCCCAAAGGAAGCCTCAGTCGAAGCAAAAGTCTGAAACTTATAGAATTTTGAAAACGTATGTAGAGAGGACCAAGTTGCAGCCTTGCAAATCTGTTCTACAGAAGCTTCATTTTTGAATGCCCAGGAAGAGGAAACAGCCCTTGTAGAATTATCCGTAACCTTCTCAGGAGGCTGCTGTCCAGCAGTTTCATAGGCAAAGCGAATCATACTCTTCAGCCACAAAGAAAGAGAAGTAGCCATAGCTTTCTGCCCCTTACGTTTCCCAGAAAAAACTACAAACAGAGCAGAAGACTGACGAAAATCCTTAGTCGCCTGTAAATAGAATTTCAGAGCACAAACCACATCTAGGTTGTGCAGAAGACGGATTAGGACATAAAGAAGGAACAACAATCTCCTGATTAATGTTCCGATCTGAAACTACTTTAGAAAGAAAACCCAATTTAGTATGTAAAACAACCTTATCCGAGTGAAAGATAAGATAGGGAGACTCATTCTGTAAAGTCGAGAGTTCAGAGACTCTACAAGCAGAAGAAATAGCAACAAGAAACAAAACCTTCCAAGATAACAACTTAATATCTAAGGAATGCATAGGTTCAAAAGGAGCCTGCTGAAGAACCTTAAGAACAAGATTAAGACTCCAGGGAGGAGTAACAGGTTTGAACACAGGCCTAATTCTGACCAAGGCCCGACAGAACGATTGAACATCTGGTACCTCTGCCAGACGTTTATGTAACAAAAACAAAATTTATGCTTACTTGATAAATTTATTTCTCTTGTGGTGTATCCAGTCCACGGGTTCATCCATTACTTGTGGGATATTCTCCTTCCCAACAGGAAGTTGCAAGAGGACACCCACAGCAGAGCTGTCTATATAGCTCCTCCCCTAACTGCCACCCCCAGTCATTCGACCGAAGACAAGCAAGAAAAAAGGAGAAACTATAGGGTGCAGTGGTGACTGTAGTTTAAAAATAAAAAACACCTGCCTTAAAATGACAGGGCGGGCCATGGACTGGATACACCACAAGAGAAATAAATGTATCAGGTAAGCATACATTTTGTTTTCTCTTGTAAAGGTGTATCCAGTCCACGGGTTCATCCATTACTTGTGGGATACCAATACCAAAGATTTAGGACACGGATGAAGGGAGGGACAAGGCAGGAACTTAAACGGAAGGCACCACTGCCTGTAAGACCTTTCTCCCAAAAATAGCCTCCGAAGAAGCAAAAGTATCGAATTTGTAGAATTTAGAAAAAGTATGAAGCGAAGACCAAGTTGCCGCCTTACAAATCTGTTCAACAGAGGCCTCATTTTTAAAAGCCCATGTGGAAGCCACTGCTCTAGTGGAATGAGCTGCAATTCTTTCAGGAGGCTGCTGGCCAGCAGTCTCATGAGCTAAACAGATTATGCTTCTCAGCCAAAAAGAAAGAGAAGTTGCCGAAGCCTTTTGACCTCTCCTCTGTCCAGAGTAGACAACAAACAAAGCAGATGTTTGACGAAAATCCTTCGTAGCTTGTAAATAAAACTTTAAAGCACGAACCATATCAAGATTATGTAAAAGACGTTCCTTCTTTGAGGAAGGATTAGGACATAATGAAGGAACAACAATCTCCTGATTGATATTCTTATTAGATACTACCTTAGGAAGAAACCCAGGTTTGGTACGCAAAACTACCTTATCTGAATGGAAAAGCAGACTGTAAAGCAGATAACTCCGAAACTCTTCGAGCCGAGGAGATAGCTACTAAAAACATAACTTTCCAAGATAAAAGTTTAATATCTATGGAATGCAAAGGTTCAAACGGAACCCCTTAAAGAACTTTAAGAACTAAATTTAAACTCCATGGCGGAGCAACAGGTTTAAACACAGGCTTGATTCTAACTAAAGCCTGACAAAACGCCTGAACGTCTGGAACCTCAGCCAGACGTTTGTGCAAAAGAATAGACAGAGCAGAAATCTGTCCCTTTAAGGAACTAGCTGACAATCCCTTCTCCAATCCTTCTTGGAGAAAGGATAAGATTCTAGGAATCCTGACTTTACTCCATGAGTAACCCTTGGATTCACACCAATGAAGATATTTACACCATATCTTATGATAGATTTTCCTGGTGACAGGCTTTCGAGCCTGAATTAAGGAATCAATGACCGATTCAGAAAAACCACGCTTTGATAGAATCAAGCGTTCAATCTCCAAGCAGTCAGACGCAGAGAAATTAGATTTGGATGTTTGAAAGGACCTTGAAGTAGAAGGTCCTGCCTTAGCGGCAGAGTCCATGGTGGAAAGGATGACATGTCCACTAGATCTGCATACCAAGTCCTGCGTGGCCACGCAGGAGCTATCAAAATCAATGAAGCTCTCTCCTGCTTGATCTTGGCAATCAGACGAGGGAGCAGAGGAAACGGTGGAAACACATAAGCCAGGCTGAAGGTCCAGGACGCTGCTAGAGCATCTATCAGCGTTGCCTTGGGATCCCTGGACCCGTAACGACGAAGCTTGGCGTTCTGACGAGACGCCATGAGATCCAGTTCTGGTTTGCCCCATAGTTGAATCAACTGGGCAAATACCTCCGGATGGAGCTCCCACTCCCCCGGATGAAAAGTCTGCCGACTTAGGAAATCCGCCTCCCAGTTCTCTACTTCTGGGATATGGATAGCTGAGAGATGGCAAGAGTGAACCTCTGCCCATAGAATTATCTTTGAAACTTTCAACCTTGCCAGGGGGCTCCTTGTTCCCCCCTGATGGTTGATGTAGGCTACAGTTGTGATGTTGTCCGACTGAATCTGATGAAACTGACCGCAGCTAGCTGAGGCCAAGCCTGAAGAGCATTGAATATCGCTCTTAGTTCCAGAATGTTTATCGGAAGGAGGGTTTCCTCCTGAGTCCACGAACCCTGAGCCTTCAGGGAGTTCCAGACTGCGCCCCAGCCCAGAAGGCTGGCATCTGTCGTCACTATACTCCATTCTGGAATGAGGAAACTCATTCCCCTGGACAGATGAACCCGAGATAGCCACCAGAAAAGAGAATCCCTGGTGTCTTGATCCAGATTTAGCAGAGGGGACAAATCTGTGTAATCCCCATTCCACTGATTGAGCATGCAAAGTTGCAGTGGTCTGAGATGTAGGCGGGCAAACAGAACTATGTCCATTACCGCTACCATTAAGCCGATTACTTCCATACACTGAGCCACTGACGGAAGTTAGAAGCTTTGACAACCTGACCTCTGTCAGAAAAATCTTCATTTCTACTGAATCTATCAGAGTTCCTAGGAAGGAAACTCTTGTGAGAGGGGAGAGAGAACTCTTTTCTTCGTTCACCTTCCACCCGTGAGACCTCAGGAATGCCAGAACAATGTGCATATGGGACTTGATGATTTGAAAAGTCGACGCCGGTATCAGAATGTCGTCTAGGTAAGGAGCCACCGCTATGCCTCGTGGCCTTAGAACCGCCAGTAGGGACCCTAGAACCTTCGTAAAGATTCTTGGTGCCGTGGCTAACCCGAAGGGAAGAGCCACAAACTGGTAATGCCTGTCTAGGAAGGCAAACCTGAGAAACCGATGATGATCTCTGTGTATCGGAATGTGGAGATAAGCATCCTTTAAGTCCATGGTAGTCATATATTGACCCTCCTGGATCATAGGTAGGATGGTTCGAATAGTCTCCATCTTGAAGGATGGGACCCTGAGAAATTTGTTTAGGATGTTGAGATCCAAGATTGGTCTGAAAGTTCCCTCTTTTTTAGGAACTATGAACAGATTTGAATAGAATCCCTGCCCCTGTTCCTCCCTTGGAACTGGGTGGATCAGTCCCATAACCAGAAGGTCTTGAACGCAACGTAAGAATGCCTCTTTCTTTATCTGGTTTGCAGATAATTGTGAGAGATGAAATCTCCCCTTTGGAGATGAGGCTTTGAAATCCAGAAGATATCCCTGGGAAACAATCTCCAGAGCCCAGGGATCCTGGACGTCTCTTGCCCAAGCCTGGGCGAAGAGAGAAAGTCTGCCCCCAACTAGATCCGGTCCCGGATCGGGGGCTACTCCTTCATGCTGTCTTAGAGGCAGCAGCAGGTTTTTTGGCCTGCTTTCCCTTGTTCCAAGCCTGGTTAGGTCTCCAGACTGGCTTGGACTCGGCAAAAGTTCCCTCTTGTTTTGCAGTAGAGGAAGTTGAAGCTGCGCCACTCTTGAATTTTCTTAAGGAACGAATGTCTGTTTGGTCCTTAATTTGTTGGGCCTATCCTGGGGAAGGACGTGGCCTTTTCCTCCAGTAATATCAGAAATGATCTCCTTCAGTCCAGGCCCGAATAGGGTCTGCCCTTTGAAGGGGATGTTGAGAAGCATAGACTTTGAAGTAACGTCAGCTGACCAGGACTTAAGCCATAGCGCCCTACGCGCCTGAATGGCAAAACCTGAATTCTTAGCCGTTAGCTTTGTTAAATGAAAAACGGCGTCAGAAATAAATGAATTGGCTAACTTAAGAGCTTTAAGCCTGTCTAGGATATCATCCATCAGGGTCTCCACCTGTAGAGCCTCCTCAAGAGACTCGAACCAGAAAGCCGCTGCAGCAGTGACTGGGGCAATGCATGCAAGAGGCTGGAGAATAAAACCTTGTTGTATAAAGATTTTCTTAAGGAAACCCTCTAATTTTTTATCCATTGGATCTAGGAAAGCACAACTGTCCTCAACGAGGATAGTTGTACGCTTAGCTAGGGTAGAGACGGCTCCCTCCACCTTAGGGACCCTCTGCCACGAGTCCCGTGT
Source organism: Bombina bombina (assembly GCF_027579735.1). Lineage (NCBI taxonomy): Eukaryota > Metazoa > Chordata > Amphibia > Anura > Bombinatoridae > Bombina > Bombina bombina. The sequence continues at coordinate 163,874,728 of NC_069499.1, read as the reverse complement.
AGCGGCATCTATGGGAAACATCTTTTTAAAAGCAGGAGGGGGAGAGAACGGTACACCTGGTCTATCCCATTCCTTTGTAATAATTTCTGAAAACCTCTTAGGGATTGGAAAAACATCAGTGTAAACAGGCACTGCAAAGTATTAAGCTTAAATTTAAATGCTATCATTTCAGAGTCAGACTGAAGTAACGCCTTCCCTGAATCAGAAATGTCACCCACAGATAGAAGCTCTCCTGCTTCGGCTTCTGTACATTGTGAGGGTATATCAGACATAGCTACTAAAGCGTCAGAAAGCTCTGTATTTGTTCTAGCCCCAGAGCTGTCTCGCTTTCCTTGTAACCCTGGCAGTTTGGACAATACCTCTGTGAGGGTATGATTCATAACTGCCGCCATGTCTTGTAAGGTAAACGCATTGGACGCGCCAGATGTACTTGGCGTCACTTGCGCGGGAGATATAGGTTCTGACACATTGGGAGAGCTAGGTGGTTTAACCTCCTCTTTGTCAGTCTGAGAAACCTCTGGTGATAAAGTCAGTGCATTTGGTACACATTCTAAGAGGGGGTTCCACAATGGCTTCCAAACATATTGAACAAGGAGTTTCCTCTATGTCAGACATGTTTAACAGACTAGTAATGAGACCAGCAAGCTTGGAAAACACTTTAATAAATGTGAAAAAGCAATTAAACAAAAAGGTACAGTGCCTTTAAGAGAAAAAAACTACCACATAAACTGCAAAACAGTGTTAAAAAGTAGTAAACTCTCTAATCATAGATGATTAACCCCTTAGGCCCAAAACCGTATAAGAAAAATGGTAAAACCGTTAAAAAACAGTCAAACACACTGCCACAGCTCTGCTGTGGCTCCTACCTGCCCTTAAACACAATTTTTGCAGGAAAAAAACCCTCTATAGTGGTCCTAGATGCCAGAGGACTCCTTTAGGGAAGCTGGATGTCTCAGTCTGAATATCAACTGCGCATAAAGTGCGCGAAAATAGGCCCCTCCCACCATGCACTCAATGTCAGAGGGCCTTAAAAAAGTACTCCTAGGAGTAATCTAACAAGCCATGTGGAAAACTAGGCCCCAAATAAAGATTTATCACCCTCAGTTATGCAAACATTTTTACACTAAGTAATATGAGAATTAACATGAATATTACCCTTATCTTGTAAGCATGATCCCAGTCGTTGTTAAATCACTGTATCAGGCTTACCTCAAATATACCAGGCACTGTCAGCATTTTCTAGATCTTATCATCAAACCGTTCAGTTATGTGTGAGAACAGCAATGGACCTTAGTTACAAACCGCTAAGATCATCAACCTCCAGGCAGATTCTTCTTCCAATTTCTGCCTGAGAGTAAAACAGTACAACGCCGGTACCGTTTAAAAATAACAAACTCTTGATTGAAGGTAAAAACTACACTAAGTCACCACATATCTCTTGATACTTCCTTTCTTGTCGAGAGTTGCAAGAGAATGACTGGGGGTGGCAGTTAGGGGAGGAGCTATATAGACAGCTCTGCTGTGGGTGTCCTCTTGCAACTTCCTGTTGGGAAGGAGAATATCCCACAAGTAATGGATGAACCCGTGGACTGGATACACCTTTACAAGAGAAATAGATAAGGCAGAAATTTTACCTTTCAAGGAGCTTGCCGATAACCCCTTCTCCAAACCCTCTTGGAGAAAAGATAAAATTCTAGGAATCCGAACTCTACTCCAAGAATAGCCTTTGGAATCGCACCAATACAAATATTTACGCCAAATCTTATGTTAAATTTTCCTGGTAACAGGCTTGCGAGCCTGAATCATAGTCTCAATGACCTGATCTGAAAAACCACGCTTAGATAAAATTAAGCATTCAATCTTCAAGCAGTCAGCTTCAGAAAAACTAGATTTGGATGAAGGAAGGGCCCTTGAAGTAGAAGGTCCTTTCTTAGAGGAAGTTTCCAAAGAGGGAGAGATGACATCTCCACTAAGTCTGCATACCAAATTCTGCGAGGCCACGGCGAAGCAATGAGAATCACAGACGCCCTCTCTTGCTTGATCCGAGCAATGACCAGAGGAAGGAGAGCGAACAGAGGAAATAGGTATGCAAGATTGAAATTGCAAGCAACTACCAGAGCATCTATCAGAATGGCCTGAGGGTCCCTGGACCTCGACCCATACCTCGGGAGCTTGGCATTCTGACGAGATGCCATGAGATCTAGATCCAGCTGTCCCCATTTGAGAATCAAGTTGGAAAACACTTCCGGATGCAATTCCCATTCCCCCGGGTGAAAGGTCTGTCTGCTCAGAAAATCCACTTCCCAATTGTCCACTCCTGGAATGTGGATCACAGATAGACAACAGTTGTGGGTCTCTGCCCACTGAATAATCTTGGACACCTCTTTCATGGCCAAAGAACTCCGAATTCCACCCTAATGGTTGATGTAAGCCACTGAGGTTATGTTGTCCGACTAAAATCTGATAAACCGAGCAGAAGCTAACTGAGGCCAGGCCAGAAGTGCATTGAAGATTGATCTTAGCTCTAGAATGTTTATGGGGAGAACAGATTCTTCCTGAGTCCATGTCCCATGAGCCCTTAGAAGGCCCCAGACTGCTCCCCAACCTGTCAGGCTGGCGTCCGTAGTCACTATCACCCAGATATTGGATTTTCTGACCTCCGTCAGAAATATTTTCATCAAAACGGAATCTATTATGGTTTCCAAAAAGATTACCCTTGTAGATGGAATTAAGGAACTCTTTTCCAGATTCACCTTCCAACCGTGAGAGCGCAGGAAGGATACAAACATCTCCGTGTGGGAGCTTGCTAGAAGAAAAGACTGGGCCTGAACCAGAATGTTGTCCAGATAAGGCCCACTGCAATACCCTGTAACCAGAGCACTGCCAACAGAGATCCCAGAACCTTAGAAAAAATTCTGGGAGCTGTAGCTAGTCCGAAAGGAAGAGCCACAAACTGGAAGTGTTTGTGGAGAAAAGCAAATCTCAGAAACTTGTAAGGATCCCTGTGGATGGGAACATGAATCTACTGTTGTCATAAATTGACCCTCTTGAACTAAGGGAAGAATGGAATGAATAGTTTCAATTTTGAAGGACGGTACTCTGAGGAATTTGTTTAGACTCTTGAGATCCAAGATTGGTCTGAAGGTTCCCTCTTTCTTGGGAACCACAACAGATTGGAGTAAAATCCCAGACCCTGTTCCTGTACTGGAACAGGAACTATCACTCCAATTTCGGATAGATCCCGAACACAACGTAAGAACACCTCTCTTTATCTGGTCTACAGATAATCTTGAGAAGAATTCTGCCCCTGGGGGGAATGGTCTTGAATGTTTTGTAGAGGGAGAGGAAGGTTTACCCTTGAAGTTTCGAAAGGAACGAAAATTACTGATGTCCCTTCTGCTTAGATTTCTTATCATGAGGAAGGAAATTACCCTTTCCTCCTGTAATGTCAGAAATAATCTCAGCCAAAGCTGGGCCAAACAAGGTTTTACCCTTGTAAGGAATAGACAAAAGCTTAGACTTAGACGACACATCTGCATACCAAGATTTCAGCCATAAAAGCTCTTCGAGCCAGAATGGCAAAACTAGAAATCTTTGCTCCCATCTTGATAACTTGAATGAAAGCATAAGAAATGAAATAATTGGCCAATTTAAGAGCCCTGATCCTGTCCTGGATCTCTTCAAGGGAAATGTCTGTTTGAAAGCAATCAGACAATGCATCAAACCAGTATGCCACAAATAGCTCCCCAACCTGAGAGATTCGCATCTGTAGTTATCACAGTCCAGGTAGGATAAAGAAAAAGAAGCCCCCTGAATAATAAACTGATTATCCTGACACCAAGTTAGAAACTGACTTGTACTGGGATCCAAAAATATACTTTGAGACAGCAGAGTATAATCTTTGCACCATTGATGCAGCATACAAAGCTGAAGAGGCCTCATGTAAAATTGAGCAAATGGAATTGCATCTGAGGCTGCAATCATGAGAACTAGGACTTCCATACACAGAGCCACTGAAGGAAACGAGAGAGACTGAAGGTTCAGAAAAGCTCACACCAATTGTAACCTTCTTTGCTATGTTAAAGAAAGACTCATGGATACTGAAAAATTAATCATGTTGTTGAAGAAACAACAAGAGTCGGTGGGTGTGAGATTCTGCTAAAGGAAAAGATGGGGCTTGAACCAAGATGTCATCCAGGTATGGAAACACTGCAATACCATGAGACCTGATCACAGACAAAAGGGCACCCAGAACATTTGTGAATATTATTGGGAGCCGTAGCTAGACAAAATGGAAGAGCAACAAACTGAAAATGCTTGTCAAGAAAGGCAAACTTCAGAAACTGGAAATGATCTCTGAATAGGAATATAAAGGTAAACATCCTTTAAATCGATTGTGGGCATAGACTGGCCTTGCTGAACAAAAAGCAAAATAGTACAAATGGTTTCCATTCTGAAAGAAAATCCTTACAAACCTGTTCAGAGCTTCCCTTATGGAATAATGAAAATATTTGAAAAAAATCCCATCCCATGTTCCTGCAAAGGAACTGGAACAATCACTCCCATATCTTCCATATCTGAGATAGTCTGGAAAGAAGCTTGAGCTTTTACAGGATCCTTTGGAACACTGGACAGAAAAAACATAATTTATGCTTACCTGATAAATTTATTTCTCTTGTAGTGTAGTCAGTCCACGGGTCATCCATTACTTATGGGATATATTCTCCTTCCCAACAGGAAGTTGCAAGAGGATCACCCAAGCAGAGCTGCTATATAGCTCCTCCCCTCACATGTCATATCCAGTCATTCGACCGAAACAAGACGAGAAAGGAGAAACTATAGGGTGCAGTGGTGACTGGAGTTTTAATTAACAGGGCGGGAATAAATTAATCAGGTAAGCATAAATTATGTTTTCTCTTGTTAAGTGTAGTCAGTCCACGGGTCATCCATTACTTATGGGATACCAATACCAAAGCTAAAGTACACGGATGATGGGAGGGACAAGGCAGGAACACTTAAACAGAAGGAACCACTGCCTGTAGAACCTTTCTCCCAAAAACAGCCTCCGAAGATGCAAAAGTGTCAAATTTGTAAAATTTTGAAAAGGTATGAAGTGAAGACCAAGTTGCAGTCTTGCAAATCTGTTCAACAGAGGCCTCATTCTTAAAGGCCCAGGTGGAAGCCACAGCTCTAGTGGAATGAGCTGTAATTATTTCAGGGGGCTGCTGTCCAGCAGTCTCATAGGCTAAACGTATTATGCTACGGAGCCAAAAAGAGAGAGAGGTGGCCGAAGCCTTTTGGCCTCTCCTCTGTCCAGAATAAACGACAAACAGAGAAGAAGTTTGCCGAAAATCTTTAGTCGCCTGTAAATAGAACTTCAGGGCACGGACTACGTCCAGATTATGCAAAAGACGTTCCTTCTTTGAAGAAGGATTAGGACATAATGATGGAACAACAATCTCTTGATTGATATTCCTTTCAGAAACTACCTTAGGTAAAAACCCAGGTTTAGTACGCAGAACTACCTTGTCTGAATGAAATATCAGATAAGGAGAATCACAATGTAAGGCAGATAACTCAGAGACTCTTCGAGCCGAGGAAATAGCCATCAAAAACAGAACTTTCCAAGATAACAGCTTAATATCAATGGAATGAAGGGGTTCAAACGGAACACCTTGAAGAACTTTAAGAACTAAGTTTAAGCTTCACGGCGGAGCAACAGTCTTAAACACAGGCTTAATCCTAGCTAAAGCCTGACAAAAAGCCTGAACGTCTGGAACTTCTGCCAGACGTTTGTGTAAAAGAATAGATAGAGCAGAAATCTGTCCCTTTAAGGAACTAGCAGATAAACCCTTTTCTAAACCCTCTTGTAGAAAAGACAATATCCTAGGAATCCTGACCTTACTCCATGAGTAACTCTTGGATTCACACCAATATAAATATTTACGCCATATCTTATGGTAAAATTTTCTGGTAACAGGTTTCAGAGCCTGTATTAATGTATCAATAACCGACTCCGAGAAACCACGCTTTGATAGAATCAAGCGTTGAATCTCCATGCAGTCAGTCTCAGAGAAATCAGGCTTGGATGGTTGAAAGGACCCTGAATTAGAAGGTCCTGCCTCAGAGGCAGAGACCATGGAGGACAGGACGACATGTCCACTAGGTCTGCATACCAGGTCCTGCGTGGCCACGCAGGTGCTATCAGAATCGCCGATGCTCTCTCCTGTTTGATTCTGGCAATCAATCGAGGCAGCAACGGAAATGGAGGAAACACATAAGCCATCTTGAAAACCCAAGGGGCTGCTAGAGCATCTACCAGCACCGCTCCCGGGTCCCTGGATCTGGATCCGTAACAAGGAAGCTTGGCGTTCTGGCGAGACGCCATGAGATCCAGTTCTAGTTTGCCCCAACGCTGAATCAGGTGAGCAAAGACCTCCGGATGAAGTTCCCACTCCCCCGGATGAAAAGTCTGGCGACTTAGAAAGTCCGCCTCCCAGTTCTGTGGATCGCTGACAGGTGGCAAGAGTGAGACTCTGCCCAGCGAATTATCTTGGAGACTTCTAACATCGCTAGGGAACTCCTGGTTCACCCTTGATGGTTGATGTAAGCCACAGTCGTGATGTTGTCCGACTGAAATCTGATGAACCTCAGTGTTGCTAACTGAGGCCAAGCTAGAAGAGCATTGAATATTGCCCTTAACTCCAGAATATTTATTGGGAGGAGTTTCTCCTCCTGAGTCCACGATCCCTGAGCCTTCAGGGAGTTCCAGACTGCACCCCAGCCCAGCAGGCTGGCATCTGTTGTTACAATCGTCCAATCTGGCCTGCGAAAAGTCATTCCTTTGGCCAGATGAACCGGAGACAACCACCAGAGAAGAGAATCTCTGGCCTCCTGGTCCAGAGTCAGTAGAGGGGACAGATCTGAATAATCCCCATTCCACTGACTTAGCATGCATAATTGCAGCGGTCTGAGATGCAGGCGCGCAAATGGCACTATGTCCATAGCCGCGACCATTAAGCCGATCACTTCCATGCACTGAGCTACTGATGGCCTTGGAATGGAATGAAGGACACGGCAAGCATTTAGAATCTTTGATAACCTGGACTCCGTCAGGTAAATCTTCATCTCTACAGAATCTATCAGAGTCCCTAGAAAAGGAACCCTTGTGAGTGGTAACAGAGAACTCTTTTCCAAGTTCACTTTCCACCCATGCGACCTCAGAAATGCAAGAACTATCTCTGTATGAGACTTTGCATTTTGAAAACTCGACGCTTGTATCAGAATGTCGTCTAGGTACGGAGCCACCGCTATGCCTCGCGGTCTTAGGACCGCCAGAAGTGAGCCCAGAACCTTTGTAAAAATTCTCGGGGCCGTAGCTAACCCAAAGGGAAGAGCTACAAACTGGTAATGCCTGTCTAGAAAGGCAAACCTTAGGTACCGATAATGATCCTTGTGAATCGGTATGTGAAGGTAGGCATCCTTTAAGTCCACTGTGGTCATATACTGACCCTCTTGGATTATGGGTAGGATGGTTCGAATAGTTTCCATTTTGAACTCTCAGGAACTTGTTTAAGATCTTTAAGTCCAAGATTGGTCTGAAGGTCCCCTCTTTTTTGGGAACCACAAACAGATTTGAGTAAAACCCTTGCCCTTGTTCCGTTCGCGGAACTGGGTGGATCACTCCCATTACTAAGAGGTCTTGCACACATTGTAGAAATGCCTCTTTCTTTATTAGGTTAGTTGATAACCTTGACAGATGAAATCTCCCATGTGGAGGAGAAGCTTTGAAGTCCAGAAGGTATCCCTGAGATATGATCTCCAACGTCCAGGGATCCTGGACATCTCTTGCCCAAGCCTGGGCAAAGAGAGAGAGTCTGCCCCCCACTAGATCCGTTTCCGGATAGGGGGCCCTTCCTTCATGCTGTCTTAGGGGCAGAAGTAGGCTTTCTGGCCTGCTTGCCCTTGTTCCAGGATTGGTTGCTTTTCCAACCCTGTCTGTAACGAGCAGTAGTTCCTTCCTGTTTTGGAGCGGAGGAAGTTGATGCTGCTCCTGCCTTGAAATTACGAAAGGCACGAAAATTAGACTGTTTGGCCTTTGATTTGGTCCTATCCTGAGGAAGGGAGTGACCCTTACCTCCCGTAATGTCAGCAATAATTTCCTTCAAACCGGGCCCGAATAAGGTTTGCCCTTTGAAAGGAATATTAAGCAATTTAGACTTAGAAGTCACATCTGCTGACCAGGATTTAAGCCATAGCACTCTGCACGCCTGGATGGCAAAACCGGAGTTCTTAGCCGTTAGTTTGGTTAAGTGCACAACGGCGTCCGAAACAAATGCATTAGCTAGCTTAAGTGCTTTAAGCTTGTTCATAATCTCATCCAATGGTGCTGTGCGAATGGCCTCTTCTAGAGACTCAAACCAGAAAGCCGCCGCCGCAGCAGTGACGGGCGCAATGCATGCAAGGGGCTGTAATATAAAACCTTGTTGAACAAACATTTTCTTAAGGTATCCTTCTAATTTTTTATCCATTGGATCTGAGAAAGCACAACTATCCTCCACCGGGATAGTGGTGCGTTTAGCTAAAGTAGAAACTGCTCCCTCCACCTTAGGGACCGTCTGCCATAAGTCTCGTGTGGTAGCGTCTATTGGGAACATTTTTCTAAATATCGGAGGAGGGGAAAAAGGCACACTGGGTCTATCCCATTCCTTGCTAATAATCTCTGTAAGCCTTTTAGGTATAGGAAAAACGTCAGTACACACCGGCACCGCATAGTATTTATCCAGCCTACATAACTTCTCTGGGATCGCGACCGTGTCACAATCATTCAGAGCCGCTAACACCTCCCCTAGCAATACGCGGAGGTTCTCAAGCTTAAATTTAAAATTTGAAATTTCTGAATCCGGTCTCCCTGGATCAGATCCGTCACCCACAGAATGAAGCTCTCCGTCCTCATGTTCTGCAAATTGTGACGCAGTATCGGACATGGCTCTCGTGTCATCAGCGCGCTCTGTCCTTAACCAGAGCTATCGCGCTTGCCTCTTAACTCAGGCAAATTAGATAATACTTCTTTCATAACATTAGCCATATCTTGTAAAGTGATTTGTAAGGGCCTTGATGTACTTGGCGCCACAACATCACGCACCTCCTGAGCGGGAGGCGGCAGGTACTGACACGTGAGGAGAGTTAGGCGGCATAACTTCCCCCTCGATGTCTGGTGATAATTTCTTTACCGGTAAAGATTGACCTTTATTTAAAGTAATATCAATACAATTGGTACACATATTTCTATTGGGCTCCACATTGGCTTTTAAACATAATGAACAAGCAGATTCATCTGTATCAGACATGTTTAAACAGACTAGCAATGAGGCTAGCAAGCCTGGAAATTACTTTCAGAAAATTTACCAGCAATGTAAAAAACGCTGCTGCGCTTTTAAAACACAAAAAGACAAGTACAATTGAAACAAATTCAGTTATAGCAACCAAACTTTACATTAAATGTATGAAATCAGCAGAGGATTGCACCCACTAGTAACGGATGATTAACCCCTTAATACCCAAAAACGGATAAACAAATTAACAGTTAACGTTTTTATCACAGTCAAACACACTGTCACAGGTCTGCTGTGACTGATTACCTCCCTCAAATATAAATTTTGAAGACCCCAGAGCTCTCCGGAGACGTCCTGGATCAAGGAGGAAGAAACAGGAAGACTGATTGAATTTTAACTACGCAACAAGGCGCTAACACAAAGCCCCTCCCAGTCATATTACACAGTGGGAGACCAGCTATAACGGTTTCTATGCAGAAATACACGTTAGCCATGGGGAAAAAATCATGCCCAAAGAGATTTATCACCAAGTACATCACAAAACGATTAACATGCCAGTAAACGTTTTAAAAAACAACATTTTATATGTGGTGTAAAATTATCACTAAGCCTGCTACCAGTCGCTTCTACTGCAGTTAAGGCTCATACATTATTACAGTATTACCAGTATTTTTTCAGTCAAAATCTATTCCATAGAAAATAACTCTACTGTGTATACATTTACCAGCCTGATACCAGTCGCTACTACTGCATTTTAGGCTGTACTTACATCATATGGGTATCGGCAGTGTTTTCTTAGTCAATTCCATTCCTAGAAAATATTTTACTGCACATACCTCATTTGCAGGGGACCCCGCATGCTATTCCCTTTTCTGAAGTTACCCCACTCTCAGAATGTGCGAGAACAGCCAGTGGATCTTAGTTACGTCTGCTAAGATCATAGAAAACGCAGGCAGATTCTTCCTCCAATACTGCCTGAGAGAAAAAACAGCACACTCCGGTGCCATTTAAAATAACAAACTTTTGATTGAAGAATAACTAATTAAAAAACTCCTAACTCCTCTCACGACCTCCTTCTTTGTTGAGTGTTGCAAGAGAATGACTGGGTATGACATGTGAGGGGAGGAGCTATATAGCAGCTCTGCTTGGGTGATCCTCTTGCAACTTCCTGAAGGGAAGGAGAATATATCCCATAAGTAATGGATGACCCGTGGACTGACTACACTTAACAAGAGAAAAAGGAAATTTATGCTTACCTGATAAATTTATTTCTTTTACGATATGACGAGTCCACGGATTTCATCCTTACTTATGGGATATCGCCTCCTGGTCAGCAAGAGGCGGCAAAGAGCTCCACAGCAGAGCTGCATAAATAGCTCCTCCCTTCCCCCCCCCCCAACCCAGTCATTCGACCTAAGTTAGGAAGAGAAAGGAAAAGCCAAGGAGCAGAGGTGATGAAGTTTAACAAAAGGACATGGTGGGCCATGGACTCGTCATATCGTAAAATAAAATAAATTTATCAGGTAAGCATAAATTTCCTTTTCTTTTACAAGATATGACGAGTCCACGGATTTCATCCATACTTATGGGATACAATACCAAAGCTATAGGACACGGATGAAAAGGGAGGGACAAGACAGGAACCTAAACGGAAGGCACCACTGCTTGAAGAACCTTTCTCCAAAAACAGCCTCAGATGAGGCAAAGTATCAAATTTGTAAAATTTGGAAAAAGTGTGAAGAGACGACCAAGTTGCAGTCTTGCAAATCTGTTCAACAGAAGCATCATTTTTAAATGCCCATGAGGAAGCCACAGCCCTAGTGGAATGGGCCGTAATTCTTTCCGGAGGCTGCTGTCCTGCAGTCTCATATGCAACACGGATGATACTCCTCAGCCAAAAAGAAAGAGGTAGCTGTAGCTTTCTGACCCCTACGCTTCCCAGAAAACACAACAAACAGGGAAGAAGATTGACGAAAATCCTTAGTTGCCTGTAAGTAAAACTTCAAGGCACGGACCATGTCCAAATTATGTAACAGTCGCTCCTTATTAGAAGAAGGATTAGGACACAAGGAAGGAACAATAATTTCCTGATTAATATTTTTATTAGAAACAACCTTAGGAAGAAACCCAGGTTTGGTATGCAACACTACCTTATCTGCATGGAAAATAAGATAAGGAGAATCACATTGTAATGCCGAAAGCTCAGAAACTCTACGAGCAGAAGAAATAGCAACAAAAATAAAACTTTCCAAGATAATAACTTAAATATATATGAAAATGCTTAGGTTTAAACGGAACCCCTTGAAGAAACCCTTAAGAACTAATTCAAACTCCAAGGAGGAGCAATTGGTCTAAACACAGGCCTGATTCTAGTCAGAGCCTGACAAAAGATTGAACATCTGGACATCTGCCAGGACGCTTGAATAACAAAATAGACAAAGCAGAAATCTGTCCCATTAAGGAAGTTGCTTGACAACCCTTTCTCCAATCCTTCTTGGAGAAAAGCTAAATCCTGGGAATCCTACCCTACTCCATGAGTAACCTTGGTTTCAAGCGTTCAATCTCCAAGCAGTCAGTGCAGAGAAGTTATATTTGGATGATGGAAGGGTCCCTGAATGAGAAGGTCCTGCCTCAATGGAAGCTTCCACGGTGGCAGAGATGACATGTCCACAGATCGGCATACCAAGTCCTACAAGGCCATGCAGGAGCGATGAGAATCACTGAAGCCCTCTCCTATTTGCTGCGAGCAATCACCTGGGGTAAGAGAGCAAACAGTGGTTAAACATAAGCTAGGTTGAACGACCAAGGCACTGCAAAGGCATCTATCAGTTTGGCCCTGATGAAATGTCTGTCTGCTCAAAAAATCCGGCTTCCCAGTTGTCCACTCCTGGGATGTAGATTGCTGAAGATAACACGAGTGAGCTCCGCCCACGAATTATCTTGGATACTTCTGTCATCGCTAAGGAACTCCTTGTTCCTCCCTGCTGATTGATGTACGACACGTCGTGAATGTTGCTCCGACTGAAAAGGATGAATTTGGCCGTAGCCTACTTAGGCCAAGACTGAAGAGCATTGAATATTGCCCTCAACTCCAGAATATTAGATTGGAAGTAGAGACTCCGCCGAGTCCACCACAGCCTGAGCCTTCAGGGAATTTCACGACTCGGGCCCCATCCTAGTAAAACTGGCCGTACGTTGTCACTATCACCCATGAAGGTCTGCGGAAGACGTCCCCTTGGGACAGATGATCCAGTGACAACCCCCCAAAGGAAAGAGAGTCTCTTGTCTCCTGATCCAGAATCTATCTGAGGAGACAAATTTGCATTAAACTCCATTCCACCTGTCCTGAGCATGCTCAGTTGTAGAGGTCTGAGATGAAAACGAGAAATGGAATGATGTCCATTGCCGCCCACCATCAATCAATTACCTCCATGCACTGAGCCACTGATGGCAAAGGTTTGGACTGAAGGCGCTCGGCATGTATTCAGAATCTTTAATTTTCTGACTTCCGTCAAGAAGATTTTCATGGACCTACTAGCAATTATTAGAGTCCTCCAAGAAAAGGAACCCTTTGTCTGTGGAATTAGTGAACACTTTTCTCGATTCACCTTTCCCACCCGTGAGTCCTTAGAAGGACAGAACCATGTCGGTATGAGACTTGGATCAGAATATCATCCTGATAAGGCGCCACTGACAATGCCCCGCGGTCTGAGAACGCCAGCAGTGACCCTAGACATTCGTGAAGATCCTGGGTGCTGTGGCCAGCCCCGAAAGAAGAGCACACAAACTGAAAATGTTTGTCCAGGAAGGCAAAACTTAGAGACTGATGATGATCTCTTTGGATAGTAATATGAAGATATGCATCCTTTAAATCCACAGTAGTCATATATTGATCCTCCTGGATCAATGGAAGAATTGTTCCTGGATCGGTTCACATCTTGAAGGATGGGACTCTGAGGAACTTGTTTAGACTCTTGAGATCTAAAATGGGGTCGGAACTTTCCCTCTTTTTTGGGAACCACGAAAAGGTTAGAGTAAAACCCCTACCACTGTTCCTGTTTTGGAAAGGGACAAATTACTCCCATAGTGGAG
>NC_069499.1:163813068-163861201 GCF_027579735.1 Bombina bombina | reverse complement strand
AGGAAGAAAAAGGAGAAACTATAGGGTGCAGAGGTGACTGAAGCTTTTTTAAATAAAAATATACTGCCTGTCTTAAATAAACAGGGCGGGCCGTGGACTCGATACATCACAAGAGAAATAAATTTATCAGGTAAGTATGAAGCGAAGACCAAGTCGCCGCCTTACAAATCTGTTCAACAGAAGCCTCATTTTTAAAAGCCCATGTGGAAACCACTGCTCTAGTAGAACGAGCAGTAATTCTTTCAGGAGGCTGCTGGTCAGCAGTCTCATAAGCCAAACGGATGATGCTTTTCAGCCAAAAGGAAAGAGAGGTAGCCGTAGCCTTTTGACCTCTCTGTTTACCAGAATAAACAACAAACAAACAATGAAGATGTTTGACGGAAATCTTTAGTTGCTTGTAAGTAGAACTTTAAAGCATGAACCACATCAAGATTGTGCAACAGACGTTCCTTCTTTGATGAAGGATTAGGACACAGTGAAGGAACAACAATCTCCTGATTGATATTCCTATTAGAAAACCTTAGGAAGAAACCCAGGTTTGGTACATAAAACCACCTTATCTGCATGGAAAACAAGATAAGGTGAGTCACACTGTAAAGTAGATAACTCAGAAACTCTTCGAGCCGAAGAGATAGCTACTAAAAACAGAACTTTCCAAGATAGAAGCTTAATATCTATGGAATGCATAGGTTCAAACGGAACCCCTTGAAGAACTTTAAGAACTAAGTTTAGGCTCCATGGCGGAGCAACAGGTTTGAATACAGGCTTGATTCTGACTAAAGACTGACTAAACGCTTGAACGTCAGGGACATCTGCCAGACGCTTGTGTAAAAGAATAGACAATGCAGAAATTTGTCCTTTTAAGGAACTATCTGATAATCCCTTCTCCAATCCTCCTTGGAGAAAAGATAATATTCTACGAATCCTAATCTTACTCCATGAGTAACACTTGGATTCACACCAATAAAAATATTTGCGCCAAATCTTATGATAGATCTTCCTGGTGACAGGCTTTCTAGCCTGAATCAGGGTATCGATGACCGACTCAGAGAAACCACGCTTTGATAAAATCAGGCGCTCAATCTCCAAGCTGTGAGGTGCAGAGAAATTAGATTTGGATGGTTGAAAGGATTTTGGATTAGAAGGTCCTGCCTCATTGGCAGAGTCCACGGTGGAACCGATGACATGTCCACTAGGTCTGCATACCAAGTCCTGCGTGGCCACGCAGGCGCTATCAGAATCACCGAAGCTCTCTCTTGCTTGATTCTGGCAACCAGACGTGGGAGGAGAGGAAACGGTGGAAATACATAGGCCAGATTGAAGGACCAGGGCACTGCTAGAGCATCTATCAGTACCGCCTGGGGATCCCGGGACCTGGACCTGTAACAAGGAAGTTTGGCGTTCTGCCGGGACGCCATCAGATCCAATTCTGGTGTGCCCCAAAGCTGAGTCAGCTGGGCAAATACCTTCGGATGGAGCTCCCACTCCCCCGGATGAAAAGTCTGACGACTTAGGAAATCCACCTCCCAGTTCTCTACCCCTGGGATATGGATTGCTGAGAGATGGCAAGAGTGATCCTCCGCCCATCGGATTATTTTGGTTACCTCCATCATCGCTAGAGAACTCCGTGTTCCTCCTTGATGATTGATATAAGCCACAGTCGTGATGTTGTCCGACTGAAATCTGATGAATTTGTCCGCAGCTAGCTGAGGCCACGCCTGAAGCGCATTGAATATCGCTCTCAGTTCTAGAATGTTTATCGGGAGGAGAGTTTCCTCCCGAGACCATAAGCCCTGTGCTTTCGGGGAGTTCCAGACTGCACCCCAGCCTAGCATCTGGCGTTACTATGAGCCACTCTGGCCTGCGGAAACACATTCCCTGAGACAGGTGGTCCTGAGACAACCACCAGAGAAGAGAGTCTCTGGTCTCCTTGTCCAGATGCAGTTGAGGAGATAAATCTGCATAATCCCCATTCCACTATTTGTTTAGCATGCATAGTTGCAGTGTTCTGAGGTGTCGGCGGGCAAAAGGAACTATGTCCATTGCCGCTACCATGAGTCCGATTACCTCCATACACTGAGCCACTGATGGCCGAGGAATGAAGAGCTCGGCAAGTGGTTAAGAATTTTGACTTTCTGACCTCCGTCAGAAATATTTTCATTTCTACCGAGTCTATTAGAGTCCCTAGGAAGGAAACTCGTGTGAGAGGGAAGAGAGAACTCTTTTTTATGTTCACCTTCCACCCGTGAGATCTCAGAAAAGCCAACACGATGTCCATGTGAGACTTGGCTAGCTGGAAAGTCGACGCCTGAATTAAGAAGTCGTCTAGATAAGGCGCCGCCAAAAGGGACCATAGCACCTTTGTAAAAATTCTGGGAGCCGTGGCCAACCTGAAGGGAAGGGCCATGAAATGATAATGCCTGTCCAGAAAGGCGAATCTGAGGAATTGATGATGATCTCTGTGAATTTTGAGATCCAAGATTGGTCTGAAAGTTCCCTCTTTTTTGGGAACCACAAACAGGTTTGAGTAAAACCCTAGCCCTTGTTCCGCTTTTGGAACTGGGCGGATCACTCCCATGGTATGTAGGTCTTCTACACAGCGTAAGAACGCCTCTCTCTTTGTCTGGTTTGCAGACAATTGAGAAATGTGAAATCTCCCCCTTGGGGGAGAGACTTTGAAGTCCAAAAGATATCCCTGGGACACAATTTCAAAAGCCCAGGAATCGCGGATATCTCTTGCCCAAGCCTGAGCGAAGAAAGAGAGTCTGCCCCCTACTAGATCCGGTCCCAGATCGGGGGCTACCCCTTCATGCTGTCTTAGAGGCAGCTGCAGGCTTCTTGGCCTGTTTACCCTTGTTCCAAGCCTGGTTAGGTTTCCAGACTGACTTGGATTGGGCAAAATTCCCCTCTTGCTTTGCAGCAGAAGCTGAAAGTGGGACCACCCTTGAAGTTCCGAAAGGAACGAAAATCATTTTGTTTGGTCCTCATTTTGTTTGTTTTATCCTGAGTGAGAGCATAGCCTTTCCCTCCAGTGATGTCTGAAATAATCTCTTTCAGTTCAGGCCCGAATTGGGATGTTCAAAAGTTAAGATTTTGATGATACATCAGCAGACCAGGACTTAAGCCATAACGCCCTGCGTGCAAAACCTGAATTCTTTGCCGCTAATTTAGCCAGTTGGAAAGCGGCATCTGTAATGAAAAAATTAGCCAACTTAAGGGCCTTAATTCTATCCATAATATCCTCTAATGGAGTCTCCATCTGAAGAGCCACTTCTAGAGCCTCGAACCAGAAAGCAGCTGCAGTAGTTACAGGAACAATGCACGCAATAGGTTGGAGAAGAAAACCTTGATGAACAAAAATTTTCTTCAGGAGACCCTCTAATTTTTTATCCATAGGATCTTTGAAAGCACAACTGTCTTCGATAGGTATAGTTGTACGCTTAGAAAGAGTAGAAATAGCTCCCTCCACCTTAGGGACCATCTGCCACGAGTCCCGCATGGTGTCAGATATGGGAAACATTTTCTTAAAAACAGGAGGGGGAGCGAACGGAATACTTGGTCTATCCCACTCCTTAGTAACAATATTCACAATCCTCTTAGGGACTGGAAAAACATCAGTGTAAACAGGAACTTCTAAGTATTTGTCCATTTTACACAATTTCTCTGGAACCACTATAGGGTCACAATCATCTAGAGTCGCTAATACCTCCCTGAGCAATAAGCGGAGGTGTTCAAGCTTAAATTTAAAGGCCGTCATATCAGAATCTGTCTGAGGGAGCGTCTTTCCTGAATCAGAAATTTCTCCCTCAGATAACAAATCCCTTACCCCTACTTCAGAAAATTGTGAGGGTATATCAGATACGGCTACTAAAGCGTCAAGACGGCTCAGCACTTGTTCTTAACCCAGAGCTGTCACGCTTTCCTTGTAAACCAGGCAGTTTAGAGAAAACCTCTGAGGGTTTTATTCATAACTGTGGCCATGTCTTGTAAAGTAAATGAATTTGACGCACTAGAGGTACTTGGCATCACTTGTGCGGGCGTTACTGGTTGTGACACTTGGGGAGAGCTAGATGTCAAACACTCATTTCCTTCTGTCTGAGAATCATCTATAGCTATATTTTTAAATGATAAAATATGCTCTTTATAATTTATAGACATATCAGTGCAAGTGGGACACATTCTAATAGGGGGTTCCACAATAGCTTCTAAACACATTGAACAAGGATTTTCCTTGGTGTCAGACATGTTAAACAGGCTAGTAATGTAACAAGCAAGCTTGGAAAACACTTTAATCAAAGGAAATAACACTTAGAAAAAAACGGTACTGTGCCTTTAATACAATAAAAGCTGCACAAACTCTGCAAAACTGTAAAAAAAGCAGTAAACTCAACAAAATTTTTACAGTAGCATCATAAAGCCTTCGTAACTTTGCACAGCTATGCAAATAACCAATTAACCCCTTAATGTAAAAATCGGATTGACAAAACGTCAAAAAAAACGGTAAAAAATGTTCAGCACCTTGCCACAGATCTGCTGTGGTGCCTACCTGCCCTTTAGGAACGATTTGTGGGGAAAAAAAACTTCTTTACAGCCCTCAAACACAGTAGGAACCTCTGGAGAAGCAGCTGGATGTCTCTGAGGAAAAGAAACTGCGCAACTGAGGCGCGAAAATAGGCCCCTCCCACCTCACTCGATGTAATGGGGCCTAAAAGAAACACAACAGAGTGTTTCTCAAACTAGCCATGTGGGTTAATAACCCTTAAACAAGCCACAAAGACCCCTTAAAGTCCCTCAAAAAACGTTATCTTTGCAATAAAATAAAAACGTTTTTTCCTATCAGTGTCACCAGTAACTAAATGAGCCCTTTATGCAAGCTGTGATTCCTATTAAGTGTCTGAATACAGCTTACCCTTCCCTCATGGGGATATTGCCAGCCTTTTATAGAATTAACACAGTCTGTCTAGAAAAAAATAGACTGAACATACCTTAAAGCAGTTTAGCCTGCAAACTGTTCCCCCAACTGAAGTTTTCCTGTACTCTTCAGCCCTTGTGAGAACAGCAGTGGATTTTAGTTACAAAGTGCTAAAATCATCATCCTCCTTGCTAAAATCATAACCCTCCATGCAGAAATCTTCATCCCTTTTCTGCCAGAGAGTAAATAGTACACACCGGTACCATTTAAAATAAACTTTTGCTTGAGAAAATAAAAACTAACATTTTTGTCACCACATTCACTTTACACTTCCTAGCAGTTAAGCAGGCAAAGAGAATGACTGGGGGGGCGGAGCTAAGGGAGGAGCTATATAGACAGCTCTGCTGTGGGTGCTCTCTTTGCCACTTCCTGTTAGGAAGGAGAATATCCCACAAGTATGGATGAATCCATGGACTCGATACATCTTACAAGAGAAATATATATTTTTCCTGTGAAATGGATGGTGGTAACCAGGAAACGGTGAATGTCTGTGCCTTTCACATAGTGCTATATAACTAAACTAGTCCTAAAGCCCGTTTACACGGGCCATTTTTTTGCAGTACAGCGGTCCCACCCCCTTGCTCTCTCTTGCCCCCTCTCTTTTGCGTTCTCTCTTGCTCCATCTCTCTTTTGCTCTCTCTCCCCCTATTTTGCTCTCTCTCGCTCCGCCTCTTTTGCTCTCTCTCGCTCCCCCTCTCTTTTGTGCTCTCTCTCGGCTCCACCCCTCTTTTGCTCTCTCCCCCCCTCTCTTTTGCGCTCTCTCTCCCCCCTCTCTTTTGCTTTCTCTCCCCCTCTCTTTTGCTCTTCCCCCTCTCTTTTGCTCTTCCCCCTCTCTTTTGCTCTTCCCCCTCTCTTTTGCTCACTCTCCATCCCTCTCTTTTGCTCTCTCTTCCCCTCTCTATCACTCTCTCCCCCTCTCTTCTTCACCTCTCTTTTGCTCTCTCTCCCCTCTATTTTGCTCTTTCCCCTCTCTGTTGCTCTCACTCCATCCCTCTCTTTTGCTCTCTCCCCCTCTCTTATGCTCTCTCTTCTCCCCTCTTATTTTCTCTCTCTCCCTCCTCCTCTCATTTGCGTTCTCTCTCTCTTTTGCGCCCTCTCTCTTTTGCTTTCTCTCCCCCTCTCTTTTGCGCTCTCTCTCCCCCTCTTTTGCGCTCTCTCCCCCTCTCTTTTGCGCTCTCTCCCCCTCTCTTTTGCGCTCTCTCCCCCTCTCTTTTGCGCTCTCTCTCGCTCCACCTCTCTTTTGCTCTCTCGCTCCACCTCTCTTTTTCTCCCTCTCTCCCCTCTCTCTTTTGCGCTCTCTCCCCCCTCTCTCTTTTGCGCTCTCTCCCCCCTCTCTCTTTTGCGCTCTCTCCCCCCTCTCTCTTTTGCATTCTCTCCCCCCTCTCTCTTTTGCGCTCTTCTCCCCCCTCTCTCTTTTGCGCTCTTCTCCCCCCTCTCTCTTTTGCGCTCTTCTCCCCCCTCTCTCTTTTGCGCACTCTCCCCCCTCTCTTTTGCGCACTCTCCCCCCTCTCTTTTGCGCACTCTCCCCCCCTCTCTTTTGCGCACTCTCCCCCCTCTCTTTTGCGCACTCTCCCCCCTCTCTTTTGCGCACTCTCCCCCCTCTCTTTTGCGCACTCTCCCCCCTCTCTTTTGCGCACTCTCCCCCCTCTCTTTTGCGCACTCTCCCCCCTCTCTTTTGCGCACTCTCCCCCTCTCTTTTGCGCACTCTGCCCCCTCTCTTTTGCGCTCTCTCCATCCCTCTCTTTTGCACTCTCTCTCCATCCCTCTCTTTTGCTCTCTCTCTCCATCCCTCTCTCTCTCCATCCCTCTCTTTTGCGCTCTCTCTCCATCCCTCTCTTTTGCGCTCTCTCTCCATCCCTCTCTTTTGCTCTCTCTCTCCATCCCTCTCTTTTGGTCTCTCTCTCTCCATCCCTCTCTTTTGGTCTCTCTCTCCATCCCTCTCTTTTGGTCTCTCTCTCCATCCCTCTCTTTTGGTCTCTCTCTCCATCCCTCTCTTTTGGTCTCTCTCTCCATCCCTCTCTTTTGGTCTCTCTCTCCATCCCTCTCTTTTGGTCTCTCTCTCCATCCCTCTCTTTTGGTCTCTCTCTCCATCCCTCTCTTTTGCTCTCTCTCTCTCCCCCTCTCTTTTTTTCTCTCTGTCCCTCTTTTTCTCTCTCTCTCCCCCTTTCTTTTTCTCTCTCCCCCCTCTCTTTTTCTCTCTCTCCCCCCCTCTCTTTTTATCTCTCTCCCCCCTCTCTTTTTATCACTCTCCCCCCTCTCTTTTTATCTCTCTCCCCCCTCTCTCTTTTTTGCTCTCTCTTCCCCTCTCTTTCACTCTCCCCCCCCCCCTCTTTTGCTCTCCCCCCCTCTTTTGCTCTCTCCCCCCCCTCTTTTGCTCTCTCTCCCCCTCTCTCTTCTTCACCTCTCTTTTGCTCTCTCTCCCCTCTATTTTGCTCTTTCACCTCTCTTTTGCTCTTTCCCCTCTCTGTTGCTCTCTCTCCATCCCTCTCTTTCTCCCTCTTATTTTCTCTCTCCCCCTCTCTTTTTCGCTCTTTTCCCTCTCTTCTCTCTATTTTGCTCTTTTCCATCTCTTTTGCTCTCTCTCCCCCCTCTCTTCTGCTCTTTCCCCTCTTCTGTTCTTCCCTCTCTCTTTCTGTCGCATCCCCTCTCTTTCTCTTTCTCTCTCCTCTCTCTCGTGCCGACCGCGCCCGACCACACCCCCGTCACGCTCCGACCATGCCGGCCACACCCGACCACAACCCCGTCCGGCCATGCCCACGCTCCTGCCCGACCACGCCCACTTCCGCCCCACTGCCGTAAACAGCATGTCAGGTAAGGCCAGGTGTGTTTGTCCTCGTGCTGTCTCTACTGCGCATGACAGCTTCGGACAAACACACTTGGCCTTTTATATTATAGGATTATAGAATTAAAATCTCTAATCCGTTTGCATTTATGCATACAATGTCACCATTGGTTTAAATTCATATTATGAAAATATTTCACTAAACATTTTGTTAATCCTACATGAAAAACGGTATGTGTTCTCTCATTGAGGTAACTGACATGTTGGATGCTACTGTAGTACAAGTTTGTTAAAATGAGATGTGCCACCATTTATAAAGCCAATTTTAAAAGGGACATGAAGCCCATTTTTTTTTCATGATTTAGATAGATGTAATTTGAACAACTTTCTAATTTGCTTCTATTATCTAATTTGCTTCATTCTCTTGATATACTTTTCTGAAACGCATATCTAGATAGGCTCAGTAGCTGCTTATTGGTGGATGCACATAGATGCCTTGTGTGTTGAAGAAATAGCAATGCACATGGGTGAGTCAATCAAAGGATATCTGAATGAAGCAAATTAGATAATAGAAGTAAATTAGAATGTTGTTTAAAATTGTATTCTTCATCTGAATCATGAAAGAGAAAGAAAATTGTATTTTTCAGATATTAAATTATAGGAAAGGGAAGCAAAATTAATAATTAAAAAGTATATTACAACATTTTTCTCCATTATGCAGAATTAAGCTATTTATTGGAATTTCATTTTGAGGTTTCTTTAACATCCTTTTAACATAAGGATGTCACTAACATTTTTTATTTATTCTAATGGTGCAGTAATAGACATTTTAACAGTTGCTGGTTTCACATTAACATAGTGGGACATCAGCAGGAAGCAGTGATAACGTATGGGGACAAGGGTTGCACAAACAACTTACCTCCACACATCGCTTCCCTTTGAGAACATAGAGGAGCGAATGACTTCTGGTGCCATCCAAGCGTAGGTGCCAGCAGCACTCATCTTGGTGGTTCTGTGCCACTCCCTTGCCAGACCAAAATCTGTTATCTTCAGGACTTTGTTGCTGAGATCCCCATTCTCCACCATCTCCAGGATTAAAACTGAAACACAAAGGGAAAGAGACAAGTTACATTTCACTTCAAAAGCATTTTTTTTCTTCTTTTTTTATATATAAAAAAAGTACATTGCATAAACTAATTATAAATCTGAAGAATTCCAAGTCCTTTAGACATGATTAAGGGCTGTGGGCCCAAAACGTAGTCTTTTGCATCATATTCCTAATAAAGAAGATATTGTATTTTAAGATGTGCTGCCTGATTGGAAAACACTTCATAAAGTAATGGATGCCCCGATGTTTGAATATTAAATCTACATTTTTTCTTTCATGATTCAGCTAGATCTTGTGATTTTAAACAACTTTCCAATTTACTTCTGGTCCTAGATAGGCCCAGGAGCTGCTGATTGGTGGCTGCACATATACGTCTCATGTTATTGGCTCATACAATGTGTTAACTAGCTCCCAACAGTGCATTGCTGCCATTTCAACAAAGAATGCCAAGAGAATGAAGCAAATTAAATAAACATAAATTGGAAAGTTGTTTAAAACTATATGTTCTATCTGATAAAAGAAAGATTTTTTTTAGGTTTAATTCCCTTTTCTTTCTCTTCTGTTGAGGACAATTAGGGTCAGATATAAATCAGACAATAAAAGATACTGTGCAAACAAGACAGTGTGGAAACCATGGCCTAGATTTAGAGTTTGGCGTTAGCCGTCAAAACCAGCGTTAGAGGCTCCTAACGCTGGTTTTGGGCTACCGCAGGTATTTAGAGTCAGTCAGGAAAGGGTCTAACGCTCACTTTGCAGCCGCAACTTTTCCATACCGCAGATCCCCCTACGCCATTTGTATATCCTATCTTTTCAATGGGATCTTTCTAACGCCGTTATTTAGAGTCTTGGCTGGAGTGAGCGTTAGACCCTCTACCAACAAGACTCCAGCCGCAGAAAAAAAGTCAGTAGTTAAGAGCTTTTTGGGCTAACGCCGGTTTATAAAGCTCTTAACTACTGTGCTCTAAAGTACACTAACACCCATAAACTACCTATGCACCCCTAAACCGAGGTCCCCCCACATCGCCGCCACTGTATTAAATTTTTTTAACCCCTAATCTGCCGACCGCACACCGCCGCCACCTACATTATCCCTATGAACCCCTAATCTGCTGCCCCTAACACCGCCGACCCCTATATTATATTTATTAACCCCTAATCTGCTTCCCACGTCGCCGCCAGCTACCTACAATAATTAACCCCTAATCTGCCGACCGCACCTCACCGCTACTATAATAAAGTTATTAACCCCTAATCCGCCTCACTCCCGCCTCAATAACCCTATAAGAAATAGTATTAACCCCTAATCTGCCCTCCCTAACATCGCCGACACCTAACTTCAATTATTAACCCCTAATCTGCCGACCGGATCTCGCCGCTACTCTAATAAATGGATTAACCCCTAAAGCTAAGTCTAACCCTAACACTAACACCCCCCTAAATTAAATATAATTTAAATCTAACGAAATAAATTAACTCTTATTAAATAAATTATTCCTATTTAAAGCTAAATACTTACCTGTAAAATAAACCCTAATATAGCTACAATATAACGAATAATTATATTGTAGCTATTTTAGGATTAATATTTATTTTACAGGCAACTTTGTATTTATTTTAACCAGGTACAATAGCTATTAAATAGTTAAGAACTATTTAATAGCTAAAATAGTTAAAATAATTACAAAATTACCTGTAAAAACATAATTTATGCTTACCTGATAAATTCCTTTCTTCTGTAGTGTGATCAGTCCACGGGTCATCATTACTTGTGGGATATTATCTGCTCCCCTACAGGAAGTGCAAGAGGATTCACCCAGCAGAGTTGCCATATAGCTCCTCCCCTCTACGTCACCTCCAGTCATTCGACCAAGGACCAACGAGAAAGGAGAAGCCAAGGGTGTAGTGGTGACTGGAGTATAATTTAAAAAATATTTACCTGCCTTAAAAAACAGGGCAGGCCGTGGACTGATCACACTACAGAAGAAAGGAATTTATCAGGTAAGCATAAATTATGTTTTCTTCTGTTAAGTGTGATCAGTCCACGGGTCATCATTACTTGTGGGATACCAATACCAAAGCAAAAGTACACGGATGACGGGAGGGATAGGCAGGCTCTTTATACAGAAGGAACCACTGCCTGAAGAACCTTTCTCCCAAAAATAGCCTCCGAGGAAGCAAAAGTGTCAAATTTGTAAAATTTGGAAAAAGTATGAAGCGAAGACCAAGTTGCAGCCTTGCAAATCTGTTCAACAGAGGCCTCATTCTTAAAGGCCCAAGTGGAAGCCACAGCTCTAGTGGAATGAGCTGTAATTCTTTCAGGAGGCTGCTGTCCAGCAGTCTCATAAGCTAAACGAATTATGCTACGAAGCCAAAAAGAGAGAGAGGTAGCAGAAGCTTTTTGACCTCTCCTCTGACCAGAGTAAACGACAAACAGGGAAGACGTTTGTCGAAAATCTTTAGTTGCCTGTAAATAAAATTTAAGGGCACGAACTACATCCAGATTGTGCAAAAGACGTTCCTTCCTTGAAGAAGGATTTGGGCACAAGGATGGAACAACAATCTCCTGATTGATATTCCTGTTAGTGACTACCTTAGGTAAGAACCCAGGTTTAGTACGCAGAACTACCTTATCCGAGTGAAAAATCAAATAAGGAGAATCACAATGTAAGGCTGATAACTCAGAGACTCTTCGAGCCGAGGAAATAGCCATTAAAAATAGAACTTTCCAAGATAACAACTTTATAACAATGGAATGAAGGGGTTCAAACGGAACACCCTGTAAAACGTTAAGAACAAGGTTTAAACTCCATGGTGGAGCCACAGCTTTAAACACAGGTTTAATCCTGGCCAAAGCCTGACAAAAAGCCTGAACGTCTGGAACTTCTGACAGACGCTTGTGTAACAGAATGGACAGAGCTGAGATCTGTCCCTTTAAGGAACTAGCGGATAACCCCTTTTCTAAACCTTCTTGTAGAAAAGACAATATCCTAGGAATCCTAACCTTACTCCAAGAGTAACCTTTGGATTCGCACCAATATAGGTATTTACGCCATATTTTATGGTAAATCTTTCTGGTAACAGGCTTCCTAGCCTGTATTAAGGTATCAATAACTGACTCAGAAAAACCACGCTTTGATAAGATCAAGCGTTCAATTTCCAAGCAGTCAGCTTCAGAGAAGTTAGATTTTGATGTTTGAAAGGACCCTGAATCAGAAGGTCCTGTTTCAGAGGTAACGACCAAGGTGGACAGAATGACATGTCCACCAGATCTGTATACCAAGTCCTGCGTGGCCATGCAGGCGCTATTAGAATCACTGATGCTTTCTCCTGTTTGATTCTGGCAATCAATCGAGGAAGCATCGGGAAAGGTGGAAACACATAAGCCATCCTGAAGGTCCATGGTGCTGTCAAGGCATCTATCAGGACCGCTCCCGGATCCCTGGATCTGGACCCGTAGCGCGGAAGCTTGGCGTTCTGTCGAGACGCCATGAGATCTATCTCTGGTTTGCCCCAACGTCGAAGTATTTGGGCAAAGACCTCTGGATGAAGTTCCCACTCCCCCGGATGAAAAGTCTGACGACTTAAGAAATCCGCCTCCCAGTTCTCCACTCCCGGGATGTGGATTGCAGACAGGTGGCAAGAGTGAGACTCTGCCCAGCGAATTATCTTCGATACTTCCATCATTGCTAGGGAGCTTCTTGTCCCTCCCTGATGGTTGATATAAGCTACAGTCGTGATGTTGTCCGACTGGAACCTGATGAACCCCCGAGTTGTTAACTGGGGTCAAGCCAGAAGAGCATTGAGGACTGCTCTCAATTCCAGAATGTTTATTGGAAGAAGACTCTCCTCCTGATTCCATAGTCCCTGAGCCTTCAGAGAATTCCAGACAGCGCCCCAACCTAGTAGGCTGGCGTCTGTTGTTACAATTGACCAGTCTGGCCTGCTGAATGGCATTCCCCTGGCCAGATGTGGCCGATAAAGCCACCATAGAAGAGAATTTCTGGTTTCTTGATTCAGATTTAGAGTGGGGGACAAATCTGAGTAATCCCCATTCCACTGACTTAGCATGCACAGTTGCAGTGGTCTGAGATGTAGGCGTGCAAAAGGAACTATGTCCATTGCTGCTACCATTAGTCCGATTACCTCCATGCATTGAGCTACTGACGGGTGTTGAATAGAATGAAGGACACGGCATGCACTTTGAAGTTTTGTTAACCTGTCCTCTGTCAGGTAAATCTTCATTTCTACAGAATCTATCAGAGTCCCCAGGAAGGGAACTCTTGTGAGTGGAAAGAGAGAACTTTTCTCTTCGTTCACTTTCCATCCATGCGACCTTAGAAATGCCAGTACTATCTCTGTATGAGATTTGGCAGTTTGAAGGCTTGAAGCTTGTATCAGTATGTCGTCTAAGTACGGAGCTACTGAAATTCCTTGCGGTCTTAGTACCGCCAGAAGAGTGCCCAGAACCTTTGTGAAGATTCTTGGAGCCGTAGCCAGTCCGAATGGAAGAGCTACAAACTGGTAATGCCTGTCTAAAAAGGCAAACCTTAGATACCGGTAATGGCTTTTGTGAATCGGTATGTGAAGGTAAGCATCCTTTAAATCCACTGTGGTCATGTACTGACCCTCTTGGATCATGGGCAAAATTGTTCGAATAGTTTCCATCTTGAACGATGGAACTCTTAGGAATTTGTTTAGGATCTTTAAATCCAAGATTGGCCTGAAGGTTCCCTCTTTTTTGGGAACTACAAACAGATTTGAGTAAAACCCTTGTCCTTGTTCCAACCGCGGAACTGGATGGATCACTCCCATTAATAAAAGATCTTGTACGCAGCGTAGAAACGCTTCCTTCTTTGTTAGGTTTGTTGACAACCTTGACAGATGAAATCTCCCTCTTGGGGGAGAGGATTTGAAGTCCAGAAGGTATCCCTGAGATATGATCTCTAACGCCCAGGGATCCTGAACATCTCTTGCCCAAGCCTGGGCGAAGAGGGAAAGTCTGCCCCCCACTAGATCCGGTCCCGGATCGGGGGCCCTCAATTCATGCTGTCTTAGGGGCAGCAGCAGGTTTTCTGGCCTGTTTGCCCCTGTTCCAGGACTGGTTAGGTTTCCAGCCTTGTCTGTAGCGAGCAACAGCTCCTTCCTGTTTTGGTGCAGAGGAAGTTGATGCTGCTCCTGCTTTGAAATTACGAAAGGAACGAAAATTGGACTGTCTAGCCTTGGCTTTGGCCTTGTCCTGAGGCAGGGCATGACCTTTACCTCCTGTAATGTCAGCAATAATCTCTTTCAAGCCGGGCCCGAATAAGGTCTGCCCTTTGAAAGGAATATTAAGCAATTTAGATTTAGACGTAACATCAGCTGACCAGGATTTCAGCCACAGAGCTCTGCGTGCCTGAATGGCGAATCCTGAATTTTTAGCCGCAAGTTTAGTTAAATGTATTACGGCATCTGAAATAAATGAATTAGCTAACTTAAGGAATTTAAGTTTGTGTGTGATGTCATCTAGTGTGGATGATTGAAGTGTCTCTTCCAGAGACTCAAACCAAAATGCTGCTGCAGCCGTGACAGGCGCAATACATGCAAGAGGTTGCAATATAAACCCTTGTTGAACAAACATTTTCTTAAGGTAACCCTCTAATTTTTTATCCATTGGATCTGAAAAAGCACAGCTATCCTCCACTGGGATAGTGGTACGCTTGCTAAAGTAGAAACTGCTCCCTCCACCTTAGGGACCATTTGCCATAAGTCCCGTGTGGCGGCGTCTATTGGAAACATCTTTCTGAATATAGGAGGGGGTGAGAAAGGCACACCGGGTCTATCCCACTCCTTAGTAACAATGTCAGTAAGTCTCTTAGGTATAGGAAAAACGTCAGTACTCGTCGGTACCGCAAAATATTTATCCAACCTACACATTTTCTCTGGGATTGCAACTGTGTTACAATCATTCAGAGCCGCTAATACCTCCCCTAGTAACACACGGAGGTTCTCAAGCTTAAATTTAAAATTTGAAATGTCTGAGTCCAGTTTATTTGGATCAGAACCGTCACCCACAGAATGAAGCTCTCCGTCTTCACGTTCTGCAAACTGTGACGCAGTATCAGACATGGCCCTTGCATTATCCGCGCACTCTGTTCTCACCCCAGAGTGATCACGTTTACCTCTTAGTTCTGGTAGTTTAGCCAAAACTTCAGTCATAACAGTAGCCATATCTTGTAATGTGATTTGTAATGGCCGCCCAGATGTACTCGGCGCTACAATATCACGCACCTCCTGAGCGGGAGATGCAGGTACTGACACGTGAGGCGAGTTAGTCGGCATAACTCTCCCCTCGTTGTTTGGTGAAATATGTTCAATTTGTACAGATTGACTGTTTTTTAAAGTAGCATCAATACATTTAGTACATAAATTTCTATTGGGCTCCACTTTGGCATTAACACATATAGCACAGAGATATTCCTCTGAATCAGACATGTTTAACACACTAGCAAATAAACAGCAACTTGAAAATACTTTTCAAAGTAATTTACAAATAATATGAAAACGAACTGTGCCTTTAAGAAGCACAGAAAAAAATTATAACAGTTAAAATAATTAAGTTATAGCATCAATCTTTGTCAGAATATACAGTTTTAGCAAAGGATTGTTCCCCTCAGCAATTAAACAACACAACTTTAGCAAAGGTTTAATCCCATTAGCAAAGATAACAATTTCTGAAAGCAGGAAACAAATTACAGAATAAACGTTTTTATCTCAGTCAAACTATAATTCTCACAGCTCTGCTGAGAGAAATTACCACCCTCAAAATAAGTTTGAAGACCCCTGAGCTCTGTAGAGATGAACCGGATCATGCAGGGAATACAATTAGTTGCTGACTGAAATATTTGATGCATAGTAAAAGCGCCCCTCCCCCACACACACAGCAGTGAGGGAGAACAGAAACTGACAGAAAAAACAGATTTAAGCAACTGCCAAGTGGAAAAATAGTGCCCAAACATTTATTCACTCAGTACCTCAGTAAATGAAAACGATTTTACATTCCAGCAAAAACATTAAACATAATCTCTAGTTATTAAACAGCTTTATGTCTTTCTTACAGTGTAATTCTAGTGAATTACCATTCTCCCAGAATACTGAAGTGTAAAGTATACATACATGACATTATATCGGTATGGCAGGATTTTCTCATCAATTCCATTGTCAGAAAATAAAAACTGCTACATACCTCTATGCAGATTCATCTGCCCGCTGTCCCCTGATCTGAAGTTTACCTCACTCCTCAGATGGCCGAGAACAGCAATATGATCTTAACTACTCCGGCTAAAATCATAGCAAAACTCTGGTAGATTCTTCCTCAAACTCTGCCAGAGAGGTAATAACACACTCCGGTGTTATTTTAAAATAACAAACTTTTGATTGAAGATATAAAACTAAGTATAATCACCATAGTCCTCTCACACGACCTATCTAGTTGCTGGGTGCAAGAGAATGACTGGAGGTGACGTAGAGGGGAGGAGCTATATGGCAACTCTGCTGGGTGAATCCTCTTGCACTTCCTGTAGGGGAGCAGATAATATCCCACAAGTAATGATGACCCGTGGACTGATCACACTTAACAGAAGAAATAAATCCTAACCTAAGTTACAATTAAACCTAACACTACACTATCAATAAATTAATTAAATACAATACCTACAAATAACTACAATTAAATAAACTAACTAAAGTACAAAAAATAAAAAAGAACTAAGTTACAAAAAATAAAAAAATATTTACAAACATTAGATAAATATTACAACAATTTTAAACGAATTACACGTACTCTAAGCCCCCTAATAAAATAACAAAGACCCCCAAAATAAAAAAATGCCCTACCCTATTCTAAATTAAAAAAGTTCAAAGCTGGGAGGCGGAGCTGACTAACAAGGAGAGTGGACGTGTCCTTATGGAGCTCCTATGTAATAACAACTAAAGATGAGCAAATATATAGCTATCTAATGATTTCAACCTCTCAACACTTTGGCAGTTAAGGGTAATACGATCTACCTGCTTTTCCCTAAAAATAACTCTTCAACTTGCAGACTCTAACTCTACTTTAACAGAGGCACTGTTTGGGGCCTGCTTTATCTGGCGAGGCAGTTTGGGCGTAATTTTATCTTATTCTGCAGAGTCCCTATCTTGCCCTCTGCAGCATGGATCTAATGGCTGCACTTCACAAGTTTGAGGATCGTTTTTGCAATGCCCTAGATACCCATTACTCCGAAATAAACCTTCTACTCTTACAGCTTTGCGAACAGTTCCCTAACTCACATGCTGCGCAAGATGGTGGGGACAAATCGGGAGCCGCTAGCACTACTGACATCCAAGATCTCATGAGTCCCGATATCTCGATCTCTCAGAAAGCGGCCGCTGTATCTCCCGGGGTCTCCAGGCAGCATTATAGCCAGTGCGGTGATGACCTGACAGACACCTTAAGAGTCCATGGCGTAGACCTGTTGGTAAGCACTATTCCAAGTTTTTTAACCACTTTGAGGACTTGTTACGCTATGTTACTTCTTTTTTCACAGGGACATTCTTAGGACACTGGATAAAGAGCTGACTGTTGTTAGGATTTGCCTGGGAACTCTCCCCCTCAGGATTCAAGGTTTCTTCATTTGATTCCTTTTTAAGTTACTGTTATTTGGATTACAAATACCCCGCTTTTTGTTCTCTTTTGATCTTTTGTTGAACATCATTTTGTTTTTTTGATTTTTGTTTTCTTCACTGGATTTTTTGACTATTTTTGTTTTCACGTCACCTTTTTTCACATTTGTCACCTGTTGGTATTAAGTTACCTGTGACTTATTTTTACACTGCAGTGTTTTCAGGACTATATTTATATACAATTTTTGTGATTCTTTGTGATTTTTTGATTATTAGTGTTCACTATTATTATCATAAATACATTTGCACATCCATGCCACTATTATTTTCATAAATACATTTGCACATCCATGCCTGTATTAAGTTGCACAACTTTTGCATAAACCCATTTTTGCACATTTTTTGCATAAACACTTTGCTATTTGTGTACCCACACCCACATGTGAATTCACCATTATAGTTTCTTATACCCTCATTGTCATTTGCACTTTGTGAGTGAGTTCTTTAGAACATTACTCCATCTTATCATTGTGTTCAAACATTTATCCTCTATTGGTACCTATTTTTTACTTTTTACTTGTAACAAACCCTTCATTGTCATTTGCACTTTGTGACTCTATCTTACCATTGTTTTTAAGCATTTTATACTCTATCGGTACCTATTTATTTGTAATAAATCCTTTTTAGCCTTAGCAGGTATATATTTGATTTCTTTAGTGTTTTATTGTATATTTTAGTGTTTATATTTATCCCTTAGCCTGTATTGGCGCTGTACATATTCCTTAACTACTTAGACACCTCAAGAGTGATGGGGCCTGGATCGGCTGCACCGGAGTTTAGGTCTGCAAAAGACTTGGACTTGGAAAAGGCATACGATCTCTCCTTCCCAAGACAGCTCTTAAGAAAATGTGAGGCAACAATCACAGGTATTGGCTAGAGGCAGACTATTAAAGAAGCCCATAACAGCTTGGGTCGTTCTATGGGGTACATGAAATAAAAACATTTTGTTTGTCTTGCATTTTACCTTCTGGAGCTACACTCATCGAGCACAGCATTTGCTTATACCCTCCAACTGCACTTATAACTCATGCTCCTGTCACTGGAAGATATATATGATGGCTGAAATGCTGGATACGCTACACCTCCCAGTCAGTTTGAGACTTTTATTCAGGCAGGAAAACATACAAGCTCATCACCATCGGTCTATGTAACCCTCAAAGATGACTATCCTACTTATTGCTGTTAACCCATTTTCTGTTTAAACTTTCAGCTTCTTTAGTTTTTTATTAGAAGGTTATGTTGACTGCAATACACTAGGACTCACTCTTTTCTATATTTATCACTCCTAGTAAGCCCTTATCACAGATTCTTGCTATGTCCTATTCATTTACTTTTGGCATAAAAGGGACCTGACCTAGCTATAGTGAAGTGTTTTATCATGGCGAACCTCGGGAAGTATCATATGGCATTCTCCTCTAGGCAAACTATTGCATTTATATCAGACTATAAGGGCCACAGAATAATTTCCCTATCATTCATTTGCATAGACATACACTACTCAGGACTTATTCCTGTTGCTTTAAGACACCTATATGTTTATGTATACTAGACAGTAGTGCCATCGCCTACTAGATCAGATCTCATGCTTCCCTAAAATGTAGCTGCTATACATATATGTTCACTTTTCAATACCTACGCTATAACTCATGTTCCTCACTGCATAGATCCCCACACTGTATAGCGTCATCAGTTATGCTTCTGTTCACTCTTTGGTTCCTAAGTTGCTGCGAGAAGTTTGGGCCCTGCTGCTTTTATTCAAGTTTCTGGGTTAAGTGGAAGGTATAGCTAAGTTTAGTCACTTGCTGTTTATGATCCTAATATATATCATATTTACTAAATGGCAATGAGTGCAAAAGGCATATGTAATTATCAATACTTTGAGTTCATATGGTTGTCTTATGCCTATGGTACTGAGCTTTGTTATCTATGTTTGTCTTATGTTTGGTATCTGTGTTCTAGGCATTTTAAGTGATATCTTCATCTCCCCCTATAAAGGGGAACTCTCTCTACTAAATCCATTCATGCTCCCAATTAATATTAGCATACCCCCTATGTAGACTTTATTGGTAGCACAAATTTTGTGCCCATGCTGAGCTCCTCTCTTCCCTTTCCCGCCGGTACATGTTGCCTGCGGGTCATATCCCTATTCCTTTTTCCCCACATCGCTTATAGCTAGCATTTCCCCAGGAGAGGAGCTCGCCCAGAAGTCCCCTATTCGCCATACTTCTTAATATCCCCCCTCTTGCATAACTTTATTATGGCCAAAACCAGCATGCTCCCCTAATTTTCTGTCCCATAGTTTACAAATCTTGTCGTGTTGACAGTGCTAAACCATTCCAAGCTCTGACAACGCTTCTTTACTATTAGTCCATCACCCTTATAGGTGCAACCATATCACTAGAGGGGAAACTCAATGGCAGAGACTATTTACCTGCCAGCTCTACAGGTATCCGTATATGGTATCTCATTACTCCAATCACAGCACAACTTCTCCTAAGGGGTACATAGAATGGTCTACTCTCCTCCCCCCTCCCAGCTTCCAACAATATATGCGCTCTAGCCCTGAAGACACACGCAGCACATAGTATGCCCCTTAAAGTCACTATTTTATCCACTGCACGGTCCATATATGGTATACATAGTCTTATAAAATAACCCATACTGCAGTCTTTCCAGACTGAGCTCCGCCCCCCCCCTGCTTTTCCCTCCCCCTTCCCTCCCCCTCCCAATATTCGAGTGGCTCTTGTCCACTGTAATCCCTCTTCCTTCCGGTGTTCTAAGGCCTACTTGTGGTCATGAGAAAAGCTAACTCCCCACATCATCATAGAAATATTCATCCTATTCATCCTAGAGATGTGGAGATCAGAATACAGTTATTAAAATATAAAATGAAGTTTCCTTTCAGTTCGCCCAATCGTATATCTGACACCTCCCTAGACACAACTTAGGTCTATACATGTTAGAGCTAGCCTTATTGTATTATTTTGGTTATGTATATTTCTCTGAGCCTTTAAATTGTGCGACTTAACTTGATATATAGGTCATCTACTCCCTTACTAGCCTAACAGACATAATAGGTGTCACAACCTTGGTAATGTATTCTTCAATTACTGCTATGACTGGGCGAATGTTGTATATTGTATTTGTATTCTGTGTACCTTTTGAAACTTCAATAAAAAAAAATTTGCAAAAAAAAAAAAAGTTCAAAGCTCTTTTACCTTACCAGCCCTGAAAAGGGCCATTTGCGGGGCATGCCCCAAATAATTCAGCTCTTTTGCCTGTAAAAAAAAACATACAATACCCCCGCCCCCCAACATTACAACCCACCACCCACATACCCCTAATCTAACCCAAACCCCCCTTAAATAAACCTAACACAAAGCCCCTGAAGATCATCCTACCTTATCTTCACCATGCCAGGTTCACCGATCCGTCCTCCGAAGTCTTCATCCAAGCCCAAGCGGGGGCTGGCGATCCATAATCCGGCTGAAGTCTTCTATCAAGCGGCGGCTGAAGAGGTCCAGAAGAGGCTCCAAAGTCTTCATCCTATTCGGGAAGAAGAGGAGATCCGGACCGGCAACCATCTTGATCCAAGCGGCATCTTCTATCTTCATCCGATGACGAACGGCTCCATCTTGAAGACCTCCAGCGCGGATCCATCCTCTTCTTTCGATGTCCAACTGAAGAATGAAGGTTCCTTTAAGGGACGTCATCCAAGATGGCGTCCCTCGAATTCCGATTGGCTGATAGGATTCTATCAGCCAATCGGAATTAAGGTAGGAAAATTCTGATTGGCTGATGGAATCAGCCAGATTCAAGTTCAATCCGATTGGCTGATTGGATCAGCCAATCAGATTGAGCTCGCATTCTATTGGCTGTTCGGAACGTGTTAGAGTGTTAGGTGCAGACTTAGGAAGTGTTTCCCCATAGGAAACAATGAGGCTGCGTTAGGAGCTGAATGCTGCTTTTTTGCAGGTGTTAGGTTTTTTTTCAGCTCAAACGGCCCCATTGTTTCCTATGGGGGAATCGTGCACGAGCAGGTTTTTGAAGCTGGCCGCGTCCGTAAGCACCGCTGGTATTGAGAGTTGCAGTTGCGGTAAATATGCTATACGCTCTTTTTTTGGAGCCTAACGCAGCCCTTCTGTGAACTCTAAATACCAGCGGTATTTAAAAGGTGCGGCCAGAAAAAAGCATGCATAGCTAATGCACCCCTTTGGCCGCAAAACTCTAAATCTAGGCGCATGTTAGATAATTACTTTAGTAACTGTATGTTCCACACAGCTTTGTTTGCACAGTCTTTTATTGCCTGTTTTAAATCTGTCCCTAATTGTCCTTAGCGGGAGATAGATAAGAAGGAAACTTAAGTTCAAACATGGCGGCACCCATCACTCAGTGAAATTTTTTTTTTTTTTTTAAAAACAACAATATTCAGAGTTAAATGACAGGAAAAAGGTACCAAAAAACAATGAAAGAATATTGCATATACGTTTTTTTAACAACACATTATAAAACATTTTATATTACAATCTCATACTGTTTGATATCCATTAATGTGGTAGCAGACTAATTTTTGGTTGGTATTTCAACAAAAGAAAAAAAACAAAAAAACAAAGTACATTTGATAATAGAAGTTGAAAATATTCTTAAATGGTCAAAAAATGTCATGCTCTAGTTTTTTAGAACATGTAATTTTAAAACCAGTGGGACCTGGGTCGGAGGCAGCTCCCGCTTGTCACCAGCAGTGCTCTGCGGCTCATTAGAAGTATTTTAACTGTGTTTAACACATCTGCTTTACAGGGTCACTAGCTTTAAAATTACATGCTCTATCTGAACCATGAAACTTTGTTTGACATTCATGAGTCTTCAATACTTCAAATTATGTTACATAGACATGATCTCTAGTATATAATCGCTTATAGAATAATAAAAAAGTGTGTAAAGTCTGCCATTAAGCGAGGCAATTATATCACATGCATGAGGAGACTTCATTATTATAAATTATAGATATGACAATTGCTTACAAAAATAAAAGTATGTGTATTCTATCTACAAGTGCTCAAAAGCAATGCTTATCAGCTGCAGTATAAAACTTTCACAAATTCACGAATGCCTTGGGTAAAGTAGCTCACTACACAAGTAGAATTCAGAACACCAATACAGTACTGCATAATGAACAAGGTGCACTTAATCTATTGCCAAGTTTACACAGAAGTAAATAGAATCTGCCTTGTTTTCTCCCACTGTGTTTAAAGGGAACGGTCTCTTCACAACAATGGAGGGATTAAGGGCAGTGAAGGGGTCAAGGGCTGACAAAGCAGATTATTCAAAATTTGTGAACTGCGCAGGAAGTCTGACCCTTGCAGATAACCGGCTTCCTGAGAAAAAGGCTCAGTGCTATAATTACCAGTAAGCCAGTAGCAAAATACCCCTTTTTCCTTAGTGCTGCTTTCAACAACAGGGAGACAGGTTTGCACACGTTACTGGATGTAAATTGTTATTCTGGAGCAAAACAATTTATGTTGTACAGCACAGGGGAAGACTTGGCTGGCAGTGCCCATGGTTTTGCAAGAAAAAACAGAATTTATGCTTACCTGATAAATTACTTTCTCCAACGGTGTGTCCGGTCCACGGCGTCATCCTTACTTGTGGGAATATCTCTTCCCCAAAAGGAAATGGCAAAGAGTCCCAGCAAAGCTGGCCATATAGTCCCTCCTAGGCTCCGCCCACCCCAGTCATTCGACCGACGGATAGGAGGAAAAAACAGGAGAAACTATAGGGTGCCGTGGTGACTGTAGTTAGAGAAAATAATTCATCAAACCTGATTAAAAAACCAGGGCGGGCCGTGGACCGGACACACCGTTGGAGAAAGTAATTTATCAGGTAAGCATAAATTCTGTTTTCTCCAACATTGGTGTGTCCGGTCCACGGCGTCATCCTTACTTGTGGGAACCAATACCAAAGCTTTAGGACACGGATGAAGGGAGGGAGCAAATCAGGTTACCTAAACAGAAGGCACCACGGCTTGCAAAACCTTTCTCCCAAAAATAGCCTCCGAAGAAGCAAAAGTATCAAATTTGTAAAATTTGGCAAAAGTGTGCAGTGAAGACCAAGTCGCTGCCTTACATATCTGATCAACAGAAGCCTCGTTCTTGAAGGCCCATGTGGAAGCCACAGCCCTAGTAGAGTGAGCTGTGATTCTTTCAGGAGGCTGTCGTCCGGCAGTCTCGTAAGCCAATCGTATGATGCTTTTAAGCCAAAAGGAAAGAGAGGTAGAAGTCGCTTTTTGACCTCTCCTTTTACCAGAATAGACGACAAACAGAGAAGATGTTTGTCTGAACTCTTTTGTAGCTTCTAAATAAAATTTTAGAGCACGGACTACATCTAAATTGTGTAGCAAACGTTCCTTCTTTGAAACTGGATTCGGACACAAAGAAGGTACAACTATCTCCTGGTTAATATTTTTGTTGGAAACAACCTTTGGAAGAAAACCAGGCTTAGTACGCAAAACAACCTTATCTGAATGGAACACCAGATAGGGCGGAGTACACTGCAGAGCAGATAACTCAGAAACTCTCTAGCAGAAGAAATAGCAACCAAAAACAAAACTTTCCAAGATAACAACTTAATATCTATGGAATGTAAAGGTTCAAACGGAACCCCTTGGAGAACTGAAAGAACTAGATTTAAACTCCAGGGAGGAGTCAAAGGTCTGTAAACAGGCTTGATCCTAACCAGAGCCTGAACAAATGCTTGAACATCTGGCACAGCTGCCAGTCGTTTGTGTAGTAAGACAGATAAAGCAGAAATCTGTCCCTTTAGAGAACTCGCTGATAATCCTTTATCCAAACCTTCTTGTAGAAAGGAAAGGATCTTAGGAATTTTGATCTTATTCCATGGGAATCCCTTGGATTCACACCAGCAGATATATCTTTTCCATATTTTATGGTAAATTTTTCTAGTTACCGGTTTTCTGGCTTGAACCAGAGTATCTATCACAGAATCTGAAAACCCACGCTTTGATAGAATCAAGCGTTCAATCTCCAAGCCGTCAGCTGGAGGGAAACCAGATTTGGATGTTCGAATGGACCCTGTACAAGAAGGTCCTGTCTCAAAGGTAGCTTCCATGGTGGAACCGATGACATATTCACCAGGTCTGCATACCAAGTCCTGCGTGGCCACGCAGGAGCTATCAAGATCACTGAGGCCCTCTCCTGCTTGATCCTGGCTACCAGCCTGGGAATGAGAGGAAACGGTGGAAACACATAAGCTAGGTTGAAGGTCCAAGGCGCTACTAGTGCATCCACTAGAGTCGCCTTGGGATCCCTGGATCTGGACTCGTAGCAAGGAACCTTGAAGCTCTGACGAGACGCCATCAGATCCATGTCTGGAATGCCCCATAAATGAGTTAATTGGGTAAAGATCTCCGGGTGAAGTTCCCACTCCCCCGGATGGAATGTCTGACGACTCAGATAATCCGCCTCCCAGTTTTCCACTCCTGGGATGTGGATCGCAGATAGGTGGCAGGAGTGATCCTCTGCCCATTCTATTATCTTGGCCACTTCTCTCATCGCCAGGGAACTCCTTGTTCCCCCCTGATGATTGATATAAGCAACAGTCGTCATGTTGTCTGATTGGAATCTTATAAATCTGGCCTTTGCTAGTCGAGGCCAAGCCCTGAGAGCATTGAATATCACTCTCAGTTCCAGAATGTTTATCGGGAGAAGAGACTCTTCCCGAGACCATAGTCCCTGAGCTTTCAGGGATTCCCAGACCGCGCCCCAGCCCGCTAGACTGGCGTCGGTCGTGACGATGACCCACTCTGGTCTGCGGAAGCTCATTCCCTGGGACAGGTGGTCCAGGGTTAGCCACCAACGGAGTGAGTCTCTGGTCTTCTGATCTACTTGAATCACTGGAGACAAGTCTGTATAGTCCCCATTCCACTGTTTCAGCATGCACAGTTGTAATGGTCTTAGATGAATTCGCGCAAAAGGAACTATGTCCATTGCTGCAACCATCAACCCTACTACTTCCATGCACTGAGCTACGGAAGGACGAGGAATAGAATGAAGAACTTGACAAGCGTTTAGAAGTTTTGACTTTCTGACTTCTGTCAGGAAAATCCTCATTTCTAAAG
This sequence comes from Bombina bombina, assembly GCF_027579735.1. NCBI lineage: Eukaryota > Metazoa > Chordata > Amphibia > Anura > Bombinatoridae > Bombina > Bombina bombina. The sequence goes on along the minus strand of NC_069499.1, from coordinate 163,835,505 downwards.
AATCTATTATTGTTCCCAAGAATGGAACTCTTGTCGACGGAGACAGGGAACTTTTTTCTATGTTCACCTTCCATCCGTGAGATCTGAGAAAGGCCAGAACGATGTCTGTGTGAGCCTTTGCCTTTGAAAGAGACGACGCTTGTATTAGAATGTCGTCCAAGTAAGGTACTACTGCAATGCCCCTTGGTCTTAGAACCGCTAGAAAGGGACCCGAGTACCTTTGTGAAAATCCTTGGAGCAGTGGCTAACCCGAATGGGAGGGCCACAAACTGGTAATGTTTGTCCAGAAAGGCGAACCTTAGGAACTGATGATGATCCTTGTGGATAGGAATATGTAGATACGCATCCTTTAGGTCCACGGTAGTCATAAATTGACCTTCCTGGATTGTAGGTAGAATCGTTCGAATGGTCTCCATTTTGAACGATGGAACCCTGAGCAATTTGTTTAGGATCTTTAAATCCAGAATTGGTCTGAAAGTTCCCTCTTTTTTGGGAACTACAAACAGATTTGAGTAAAATCCCATTCCCTGTTCCGCCATTGGAACTGGGTGTATCACTCCCATTTTTAACAGGTCTTCTACACAAAGTAAGAATGCCTGTCTCTTTATTTGGTTTGAGGATAAGTGAGACATGTGGAACCTTCCCCTTGGGAGTAGTTCCTTGAATTCCAGAAGATAACCCTGAGAGACTATTTCTAGTGCCCAGGGATCCTGAACATCTCTTGCCCAAGCCTGAGCAAAGAGAGAAAGTCTGCCCCCTACTAGATCCGGTCCCGGATCGGGGGCTACTCCTTCATGCTGTTTTGTTAGCAGCAGCAGGCTTCTTGGCCTGCTTACCCTTGTTCCAGCCTTGCATCGGTTTCCAGGCTGGTTTGGTTTGTGAAGCATTACCCTCTTGTTTAGAGGATGCAGAATTAGAGGCCGGTCCGTTCCTGAAATTGCGAAAGGAACGAAAATTAGACTTATTCTTGGCTTTGAAAGGCCTATCTTGTGGGAGGGCGTGGCCCTTTCCCCCAGTGATGTCTGAGATAATCTCTTTCAATTCTGGCCCAAAGAGAGTTTTACCCTTGAAGGGGATATTAAGCAATTTTGTCTTGGATGATACATCCGCTGACCAAGACTTTAGCCAAAGCGCTCTGCGCGCCACAATTGCAAACCCTGAATTTTTCGCCGCTAATCTAGCTAATTGCAAAGCGGCGTCTAAAATAAAAGAATTAGCCAACTTGAGTGCGTGAACTCTGTCCATAACCTCCTCATACGGAGTCTCTCTACTGAGCGACTTTTCTAGTTCCTCGAACCAGAACCACGCTGCTGTAGTGACAGGAACAATGCACGAAATGGGTTGCAGGAGGTAACCTTGCTGTACAAAAATCTTTTTAAGCAAACCCTCCAATTTTTTATCCATAGGATCTTTGAAAGCACAATTATCCTCAATAGGAATAGTAGTGCGCTTGTTTAGTGTAGAAACTGCCCCCTCGACCTTAGGGACTGTCTGCCATAAGTCCTTTCTGGGGTCGACCATAGGAAATAAATTTCTTAAATATAGGAGGGGGGACAAAAGGTATGCCGGGCTTCTCCCACTCCTTATTCACTATGTCCGCCACCCGCTTGGGTATAGGAAAAACGTCGGGGTGCACCGGAACCTCTAGGAACTTGTCCATCTTGCATAATTTTTCTGGAATGACCAGGTTGTCACAATCATCCAGCGTAGATAACACCTCCTTAAGCAGTGCGCGGAGATGCTCTAATTTAAATTTAAATGTCACAACATCAGGTTCAGCTTGTTGAGAAATTTTTCCTGAATCTGAAATTTCCCCATCTGACAAAACCTCCCTCATGGCCCCTTCAGATTGGTGTGAGGGTATGACAGAGCAATTATCATCAGCGCCCTCCTGCTCTACAGTGTTTAAAACAGAGCAATCGCGCTTTCTCTGATTTGTAGGCATTTTGGATAAAATATTTGCTATGGAGTTATCCATTACTGCCGTCAATTGTTGCATAGTAATAAGCATTGGCGCGCTAGAAGTACTAGGGGCCTCCTGCGTGGGCAAAACTGGCGTAGACACAGAAGGAGATGATGTAGAACTATGTCTACTCCCTTCATCTGATGAAACATCTTGGGCAATTTTACTATCTGTGGCAGCACTGTCCTTACTTTGTTTGGACGCTATGGCACAATTATCACACAATTTTGAAGGGGGAGACACATTGACTTTCATACATATAGAACATAGCTTATCTGAAAGTACAGACATGTTAAATAGGCTTAAACTTGTCAAAAAAGCACAAAAACCGTTTTAAAACAAAAACGTTACTGTCTCTTTAAATTTTAAACAGTGCACACTTTATTACTGAATATGTGAAAAAGTATGAAGGAATTGTTCAAATTTTCACCACAGTGTCTTAAAGCATTAAAAGTATTGCACACCAAATTTCAGAGCTTTAACCCTTAAAATAACGAAACCGGAGCCGGTTACAGTTTTAACCCCTCTACAGTCCCAGCTACAGCCTTTGCTGCGAATTTACCAAACCCAGGGGGGAATACGATACCAAATGAAGCCTAAGAACCTTTCCAACTACTTTCAGATCCTCACACATGCATCTGCATGTCTTGCTCTCAAAAGTAACTGTGCAGTAATGGCGCGAAAATGAGGCTCAGCCTACAACTGGGAAGGCCCTTCCTGACTGGAAAGGTGTCTAACTCAGTGCCTGACGTTAAAAAACGTTCCCCAAGCATATAAGTGTGAATTTCAAGCATAAACATGTATAAAAAGCTCAAATAAAGCAATCGATTTTGCCCATAAAAGTGTCTACCAGTTTTACAGCCCATATTAAGCCCTTTATTCTGTTTGAGACTAAGAAAATGGCTTACCGGTCCCCATGAGGGGAAATGACAGCCTTCCAGCATTACACAGTCTTGTTAGAAATATGGCTAGTCATACCTTAAGCAGAAAAGTCTGCTAACTGTTTCCCCCAACTGAAGTTACTTCATCTCAACAGTCCTATGTGGAAACAGCAATCGATTTTAGTTACTGCTGCTAAAATCATCTTCCTCTCACAAACAGAACTCTTCATCTTTTTCTGTTTCAGAGTAAATAGTACATATCAGCACTATTTTAAAATAACAAACTCTTGATAATAGAATACAAAACTACAACTAAACACCACATACTCTTAACCATCTCCGTGGAGATGTTGCCTGTGCAACGGCAAAGAGAATGACTGGGGTGGGCGGAGCCTAGGAGAGACTATATGGCCAGCTTTGCTGGGACTCTTTGCCATTTCCTGTTGGGGAAGAGATATTCCCACAAGTAAGGATGACGCCGTGGACCGGACACACCAATGTGTATGTATGTATGTATGTATTGTGTATGTATGTATGTGTGTGTGTATGTATGTGTGTGTATGTGTGTGTGTATGTATGTATGTATGTGTGTGTGTGTATGTATGTATGTATGTGTGTGTATGTATGTATGTGTGTATGTATGTGTTTGCATGTGTGTATGTATTTATGTATGTATGTATTTATGCATGTATGTATGTATGTATGTATGTATGTGTGTGTGTGTATGTATGTATGTATGTATGTATGTATGTGTGTGTGTTGATTAAACAACAAAATAAGAGCATTGTAGTAACTAACACTACAAAACATTGAGTTTTTTTGTTTGTTTTGTTTTCATCTTTAAAAAGCCTTAAAAGCTTTTTTTTCTATTGAGGTTCATTTCAAAGTATACAGAAACAATATAAAGCAGTAGAAAATGTACAACACAATACAAACATTAAAGATGATAAAAGTAATACTTAGATATTTCCACAATAATTAACAAGGAAGACAATTATATGAAACAGTTTGCCACTTATGGACCTTCTAAGCTTATTCTACACTAGCAGAACATGAAGTGTAGGAGACCACTCATGGATCTCATATGGTTAACTTTGTTTTTATAGTATTATAATTGTATAAAAGGCCGCTCTTGGGCCAGCTGGAGTATAACAGCTATGATATTTCAGTAATCTGCCATAAAATCCAAACAGATATGAAGAAAACTATAATTAAGACTCATCACAACAGAAGAAAACTGTATACATTTCTGAAAATACATGCTAAAGCCAGTAAAAATGATGGCTTCCTTAGAGAAAGCAATCAAAGACCTAGATTACAAGTTTTGGGGTATGGTGCAGTACGGCTATACTGCTGAAAAATTGGCCATTGCGCGTGGAATGGCAGGTCACCAGTATTACAAGTCGTGATGGTATAGCTTTACCACAAGCGTTTTAGCCTGTAACACAACGATCCATTCCACACTCAAAAAATGACGTTTGAGTGCGGGATTTCCATACCACCGTGATCCATTCCGCGACATGAGACCAGTAGTTATGGATTTTGCGAAACAAAAATGTTTCACAAAACTCATAACTAAAATGTTACAAAGTACACTAACACCCATAAATGACCTATTAACTCCTAAACCGCCACCCTCCCGCATCACAAATACTTTATTAAACTTATTAACCCCTAATCCGCTGCCAACCCAAATAGCCAACACTAAATAAACCTATTAATCCCTAAACTGCCGGCCCCCCACATCGCTGCTACTATAATAAACCTATTAACCCCTAAACCACCGCCCCCTACATCGCAACTACTATAATAAACCTATTAACCCCTAAACCGCCGGCCCCAACATCACAACTACTAAACCTATTAACCCCTAAACCTAATACCCCCTAATTTTAAATTAAATTTACAATATAACTATCTTTAAATAAATAAAAACTTACCTGCAAAATAAAAAAAAACTAAGTTTAAACTATAAAGTAACCTAACATTACTATTTAAAACAATAAAATTAATGAAAAATAAAAAGACCTTAATTACAAATTAAAAAAGTCTTACACTACAACAACAAAATTATCCAAAATAATAAAAATTACGTTTAATCTAATACCCCTATAAAAACAAAAAATCCCCCCCAAAATAAAAACACCCGTGCTACTGGCGTATTGGTAATTGCCCTAAGTTAAACAGCTTTTTTACCTAAAAATTACAAAGCCCCCTAACAGTAAACCACCCCATCCCACCCAACCAACCCAAATAAAAAAAACCTAAGCTACCCATTGCCCCTAAAGGGGCATTTGAAAGGGCACTGCCCTTAAAAGGGCATTTAGCGCTTTTACTGCCCATCCCTAATCTAAAAAAAAAAAAACAAACAAAAAAAACTAACACTAACCCCAAAAAATCTACTCACAGTTCCTGAAGTCCGGACATCCATCTTCATCCAGGCGGCGACATCTTCATCAATCGAGAATCGAAGGGTATTTAGACTAGGGGTTTATGTTAGGGTGTTACGTTTTAATATAACTTTCTTTCCCCCATAGACATTAATGGGGTTGCGTTACGGCGATCGCCATTCCGCGATCGCAGGTGTTTTTTTCTAACACTTTCTCTCCATTGATGTACATGGGGGAAAGCGTACACGAGCACGTAAAGTCATGCCTTGGGTTTTGTGCGGTATGGTGCTTATCGCACAACAAGAGAAGATTTTTCAGTAACTTGTAATGTCAGCGCTATGGAAAGAGCGATACCACTAATTTTTTGCGTTATTTACGCACCCGGTATGGAACAAAACTTGTAATCTTGGTAAAAGTGCACAACAGATATAATGAAAGTACACATAAAAGCTTGTATTTTTTTTAAAACTTAATATTGCAACTTAATGTAATATTCTTAAAGGACAACTGTAAGTTCAATGTAATTTAGTTTTATTTTTTTTATTTTATTTTTTCTAAACATTTTTTACATAGGATGTCATTATGACTTCCCTACCTGATCGCTGCAATCTAATTTGTAATAAATAAATATTTCCGAACCCACTCTGTGGGTATCTGCCACTGCTATCCAATCCGGTGTGCAAATCGCAGTTAGAAGATGGCAACCAAATTTTGAACAGCGTATGCGCAAGATTGCGTAACGTCATCACTCCCTTCCCGACCTGCTCCGACAAAGACGACCCGATCTATTGATCTTACATAATAAGATCCGTCAGTGCATTGATAGGTAAGTCTTGCAGAATCTCCCTAGCTATAACGAGCATCATTACAAAGTATCTAAATGCAATAAATTTTAACGCTATAGATAAGGACGGGAGGGATTATATTTTTTGCTTTCAGCGTAGAACGCATGGATACACGATCGCATCGATTACGATTACAAATGCGCTATTCCCTATGAGGTGCTGGTAATTACGGCTTCAGTCGAACAATATGCGCAAGCGCTATTTGGGCCGTTTTTGTGCGCATGCGATTGTGTACTAATTTGTAATATAATGAGATGCAAAATGGGCGAAAACGATTGGTTTATTTTTACATACACGTAGGTGCTAAAATAGTGGGCTAGATTGCATGACGTTATAGACTAAAAATAAAAAATGGTTTTAGACGTAAATGACGCTTCGATTTGCAAGAGTTTTAGGGTTAATTTCATAAAAGTGATTTAGAATCTGTATTTTATTTAGACCAAAAATGTGAAGTTTGTAATCCTTTAAAGGTACATTAAACACTTTGAGAGGGTAATATAAAAACATATATATATACATATATATATATATATATATATATATATATATATATATATATATATATATATATATATATATATAACTCTGCAATATATTTTCATTATTTATTTTTTCGCTTTTCATTCTGAATTTGTCAGCTTTTCAGTTCCTGTTAGAAATGGAAGTGCAGAATACTGTTATATTCCACACAGCTATTGGCTGCACACTCTAGTGACCTATTTATAACTGTCCCTAACTGGCCACAGCAGAGAAAGTTACAACATGGCAGCTCCCGTTGTTTTAGAGCACTAAAACTTTACACTTATTTTGTCAATATTTAAATAGCTAATGAAACTTTAAAAAATATATCTACATTTTATTCTGAGACTAATCTTTCATTTGAATCAATCATTCTATCTAGCATTTATTTAGTGTCTAATGCCCCTTTAATATGATTATATATATATATATATATATATATATATATATATATATATATATATATATATATATATATATATATAATCTTTTTACATAAACATGTAATTTACATTTTAAAGTTTATTTTCAACACAGCTCCAAAAAAAGTAATACTACTTGGTTTCAGTTTTGTGTGTAAACGATCATAAAACGTACAACATCTACTATAGTTTGTCTATTCTACCACCACTACTAAGTAATTTACTAAATACGTTATTCATAGTCTATAAATACAGGAGGGCCTAACCTTTTGAAATAAGGTTCCACAACTTGCTGGTGAACAAGGCTTGGAAATGTTTTTATTTTCATTAAAAAAATAAATCAAATTATATTAACACTTCAGTATAAATAAAATGCAAATAGCAATACATGTACACAACACAGGACTCACAAAGAGAAAACTTGGAATGAGCCCTCAGCTTGCTGCAAAAGGGCAGAGGACTGGAGACTATAGAAAACTTTTTTTTTTTTTTTTTTTTTTTTTAAAAACATAAAGGAAATTTATGCTTACCTGATAAATTGATTTCTTCTATGATACGACGAGTCCACGGATTCATCCTTACTTGTGGGATATTATCCTCCTGCTAACAAGAAGTGGCAAAGAGCACCACAGCAGAGCTGTATATATAGCTCCTCCCTTCTCTCCACCCCCAGTCATTCGACAGAAGGTATAGGAAGAGAAAAGAAAAGCTAAAAGGTGCAGAGGTGACTGAAGTTTTGAAAAACAAAAATATAATCTGTCTAAAACGACAGGGAGGGCCGTGGACTCGTCGTAGAAGAAATCAATTTATCAGGTAAGCATAAATTTCCTTTTCTTCTACTAGATACGACGAGTCCACGGATTCATCCTTACTTGTGGGATACAATACCAAAGCAACAGGACACGAATGAACGGGAGGGACAAGACAGAAAGCTAAACGGAAGGCACCACTGCTTGAAGAACTTTTATCCCAAAACAGCCTCAGAAGAAGCAAAAGTATCAAATTTGGAAAATTTGGAAAAAGTATGAAGGGAGGACCAAGTCGCAGCCTTACAAATCTGTTCAACAGAAGCAATGTTTTTAAAAGCCCATGTGGAAGCCACCGCTCTAGTAGAATAAGCTGTAATCTTATCAGGAGGCTGCTGTCCAGCAGTCTCATATGCCAAATGGATGATGCTTTTCAGCCAAAAAGAAAGAGAGGTAGCTGTAGCTTTTTGACCCCTACATCTGCCAGAATAAACAACAAATAGAGAAGATGTTTAACGGAAATCCTTGGTAGCTTGTAAGTAAAACTTCAAAGCCCGAACCACGTCAAAGTTATGTAAGAGACATTCCTTCTTAGAAGAAGGATTAGGACACAAGGAAGGAACCACAATTTCCTGATTAATATTCTTATTAGAAACCACCTTAGGAAGAAATCCAGGTTAAGTACGCAAAACCACCTTATCAGAATGGAATATAAGATAAGGCGAATCACATTGCAACGCAGAAAGCTCAGAAACTCTTCGAGCCAAAGAGATAGCAACTAAAAACAAAACTTTCCAAGATAATAGTTTAATATTGATGGAATGCATGGGTTCAAACGGAACCCCTTGAAGAACATTGAAAACTAAATTCAAACTCCAAGGCGGAGCAATAGGTTTAAACACAGGCTTGATTCTGATTAAAGCCTGACAAAACGACTGAACGTCTGGGACATCCGCCAGACGCTTGTGTAGTAAAAATGACAAAGCAGAAATTTGTCCCTTTAAAGGAACTAGCCGATAATCCCTTCTCCAATCCTTCTTGGAGAAAAGACAAAATCCTAGGAATCTTAATCCTACTCCATGAGTAGCCCTTGGATTCACACCAATAAAGCTATTTACGCCATATCTTATGGTAAATCTTTCTCGTGACAGGCTTGCGAGCCTGAATCAAAGTATCAATGACTGATTCAGAGAATCCCCGCTTAGATAAAACTAAGCGTTCAATCTCCAAGCAGCCAGCTGCAGAGAATTTAGGTTTGGATGCTGGAATGGACCTTGAATGAGAAGGTCCTGTCTCAATGGTAGTTTCCATGGTGGCAGAGATGACATGTCCACTAGATCCGCATACCAAGTCCTGCGTGGCCACGCAGGCGCTATCGGGATTACTGAAGTTCTCTCCTGTTTGATTCTTGCAATCAGGGTAGGAGAGGAAATGGTGGAAACACATAAGCCAAGTTGAACGACCAAGGTACTGCTAGAGAATCTATCAGTACAGCTTGGGGATCCCTTGACCTGGACCCGTAACTAGGAAGTTTGGCATTCTGACGAGATGCCATCAGATCCAATTCTAGTGTGCCCCATTGACGGATCAATGATGCGAACACCTCCGGATGAAAAGTCTGACGACTTAGAAAATCCGCTTCCCAGTTCTCTACTCCTGGGATATAGAATGCTGATAGATGGCAAGAGTGAGCCTCTGCCCATCGGATTATCTTTGAAACCTCTATCATCACTAGAGAACTCTTTGTTCCCCCTTGATGATTGATATATGCTACAGTCGTGATATTGTCTGACTGGAATCTTATGAATTTGGCCAAAGCCAACTGAGGCCACACCTGAAGCGCGTTGAATATTGCTCTCAGTTCCAGAATATTGATTGGTAGTAGAGACTCCTCCTGAGTCCAAACACCCTGAGCCTTCAGGGAATTCCAGACTGCACCCCAGCCCAAGAGGCTGGCGTCTGTCGTCACTATGACCCATGCTGGCCTGCGAAAGCACATTCCCTGGGATAGATGATCCTGTGACAACCACCAAAGAAGAGAGTCTCTGGTCTCTTGATCCGGATTTATCTGAGGAGATAAATTTGCATAATCCCCATTCCACTGTCTGAGCATGCACATCTGCAGCGGTCTGAGATGAAAGCGTGCAAACGGAACGATGTCCATTGCCGCTACCATTAATCCAATTACTTCCATACACTGATCCACTGAGGGCCGAGGAATGGACTGAAGTGTTCGGCAAGTATTTAGAATCTTTGACTTTCTGACCTCCGTCAGAAATGTTTCATGTCTAACGAGTCTATCAGAGTTCCCAAGAATGGAACTCTTGTTAGTGGAACTAGTGAACGCTTTTCTATATTCACTTTCCAACCGTGAGTCCGTGTGAGATTTGGTCAGATGATAAGTTGACGCCTGAATCAAAATATCGTCCAGATAGGGCGCCACTGCTATGCCCTGCGGCCTGAGAACCGCCAGAAGGGACCCTAGCACCTTTGTGAAGATTCTGGGAGCTGTTGCCAACCCGAAAGGAAGAGCCACAAACTGATAGTGTTCGTTCAGAAAGGCGAACCTTAGAAACTGATGATGATCCTTGTGGATAGGAATGTGAAGATACGCATCCTTCAGGTCCACGGTGGTCATATATTGACCCTCCTGGATCATTGGTAAGATTGTTCGTATAGTCTCCATCTTGAACGATGGGACTCTGAGAAATTTGTTTAGGCATTTGAGATCTAGAATCGGTCTGAAGGTTCCCTCTTTTTTGGGAACCACAAACAGATTTGAGTAAAACCCCTGTTCTAGTTTTGGAACTGGACAAATTACTCCCATGGTATAGAGGTCTTTTACACAGCGCAAGAACGCCTCTCTTTTTGTCTGGTCTACAGACAAACGTGAAAGATTAAATCTCCCTCTTGGGAGAAAATCCTTGAATTCCAACTGATACCCCTGGGTCACAATTTCTAATGCCCAGGGATCCTGAACATCTCTTGCCCAGGCCTGAGCGAAGAGAGAAAGTCTGACCCCTACTAGATCCGGTCCCGGATCGGGGGCTGCCCCTTCATGCTGTCTTGGAAGCAGCAGCGGGCTTCTTGACTTGTATACCTTTATTCCAGGCCTGGTAAGGTCTCCAGACTGACTTGGATTGCGCAAAATACCCCTCCTGCTTTGTGGTGGAAGAGGAAGTAGAGGGTCCACTTTTACAGTTTCGAAAGGAATGAAAATTATTTTGTTTAGCCCTTAACAGTCTTATCCTGAAGCAAGGTATGACCCTTACCTCCAGTAATGTCAAAAATGATTTTATTCAGTTCAGGCCCGAATAGGGTCTTACCCTTAAAAGGAATAGCTAAAAGCTTAGATTTTGATGACACATCAGCAGACCAAGATTTAAGCCATAACGCTCTACGCGCTAAAATGGCAAAACCTGCATTTTTCGCCGCTAATTTAGCCATTTGAAAAGCGGCATCGGTAATAAAAGAATTAGCCAGCTTGAGAGCCTTAATTCTATCCAAATATCATCTAAATGGGGTCTCAACCTTAAGAGACTCCTCTAGAGCCTCGAACCAAAAAGCTGCTGCAGTAACTGGAACAATGCACGCTATAGGTTGTAGAAGAAAACCCTGATGAATAAACAATTTCTTTAGAAGACCCTCTAATTTTTTATCCATAGGATCTTTGAAAGCACAGCTGTCCTTAATAGGTATAGTTGTACGCTTAGCTAGGGTAGAAATAGCTCCCTCCACCTTAGGGACCGTTTGCCAAGAATCCCGAATGGTCTCAGATATGGGAAACATTTTCTTAAAAGTAGGAGGGGGAGAGAACGGAATGCCTGGTCTATCCCATTCCTTAGTAACAATGTCCGAAATTCTTTTAGGGACTGGAAAAACATCAGTGTAAGTAGGTACCTCTAGATATTTATCCATCTTACACAATTTCTCTGGTGGTATTACAATAGGGTCACAATCATCCAGAGTCGCTAAAACCTCCCGGAGTAACAGGCGGAGGTGTTCAAGCTTAAATTTAAAGGACATCACGTTCGAATCTGTCTGAGGTAACATTTCCTGAATCTGAAAGCTCTCCCTCAGACAGCAATTCCCCGACCCCCAAATCAGAACACTGTGAGGGTACATCGGAAAAGGCCAATAAAGCATCAGAGGGCTCAGCATTTACCTTAATACCGGACCTACTGCGCTTACCCTGTAAACCTGGCAGTTTAGATAATACCTCTGTAAGGGTAGTAGACATAACTGCAGCCATATCTTGCAGAGTAAAAGAATTAGACGCACTAGAAGTACTTGGCGTCGCTTGAGTGGGCGTTAAAGGTTGTGACACTTGGGGAGAATTGGATGGTATAACCTGATTTTCTTAAGACTGAGAATCATCCATAGACATACTTTTATCACCTAAAATATGTTCTTTGCAATGTAAGGCCTTTTCAGTACAAGAGGGACACAATGTAAGTGGGGGTTCCACAATGGCTTCTAAACACATAGAGCATTGACTTTCCTCAATGTCAGACATGTTGAACAGGCTAGTAATAACCACAAAAAGTCTTGAAAACACTTTATTTATTGAAAAAAACTACCAAGTTTGAAAAACGGTACTGCGCCTTTAAGAAGTAAAAAAGCGCACAATTTTTACAAATCTGCTATAAAATGCTATAACGCTCACAATTTTAGCATATATCCTTCTTATATTGTAGCCCAATATTGCACCACAAGTATGGGACTAATTAACCCCTATAAGAAAAAATGTTATTCCCCAAATGTTATGAAAAATAACTTAACAACCCCCTGCCTATATCTCAGTTTGGGCCCAACCAGAGCTGAAGTTTGCTGCCTTCTTGTGAAGATCAACTGCGCATCTGAGGCGTGAAAATTAGGCCCCGCCCATCATATGCGATGAACTCTCAGCCTAAAAAAAGCGCAAGGAAGCGGTTTGGGCCCAACCGGAGCTGAAGTTTGCTGCCTTCTTGTGAAGATCAACTGCGCAGCTGAGGCGCGAAAATTAGGCCCCGCCCATCATATGCGATGTACTCTCAGCCTAAAAAAAAACGCAAGGAAGCGGTTTGGGCCCAACCGGAGCTGAAGTTTGCTGCCTTCTTGTGAAGATCAACTGCGCAGCTGAGGCGCGAAAATTAGGCCCCGCCCATCATATGCGATGTACTCTCAGCCTAAAAAACCGCAAGGAAGCGGTATAGAAACTAGCCATGTGGGTTTATAGTATCCCAAATGAATATTAAAGCCATGTGAAAAACCCCCAGCACAATGCCCAGCAACAGTGAATATAAAACCGTTTGTGCCAATAAAACGTTATGCTGCCCCAGTGTCTAACCATGCTGCCATCATTTTCTAGCTGCATTTAGCCCATAACTATTCATACACAGGTCTCCAGTAATACCCCTTTCTTATTTATAGGTATTACTGCTTACCCCTTCCCTCATGGGAACTATGTCAGCCTGTTCTGAAATAAATGACTGAACATACCTCAATGCTTGTAGCATGAAAACGTTCCCCACACTGAAGCTTCTCTAGTACTCCTCAGCCATTCTGTGAGAACTCATCTGGATCTTAGCGACAACTGCAAAGATCATCAACCTCCAGGCAGAAATCTTCTTCCATCTGCTGCCTGAGTCAAAATAGTACTCACCGATACCATTTAAAATAAAAGTCTTGCTTGAAGAAAATAAAAACTATCATTTTAACACCTCTTTCACTTTACCTCTTCCTATTACTAGTATAGGCAAAGAGAATGACTGGGGGTGGAGAGAAGGGAGGAGCTATATATACAGCTCTGCTGTGGTGCTCTTTGCCACTTCCTGTTAGCAGGAGGATAATATCCCACAAGTAAGGATGAATCCGTGGACTCATCGTATCTAGTAGAAGAAAAAAAAAGGGGGGTCACACTGGACACCTATTATAGCATAAGGTCTTCAGACCTGAATAATCAGATCTCAGGAGAAAACAAACAAAAATAAACAGATGGATGATACATGACTGAAATGCTTACTAAGTAATATTACAAGGCATCTTTCTGGAATGTTCAATAAATACAGACAATCAAGGTCCATTAAAGTAAATGAGCCGCATATTGTCTGTAGACAGATTTTTGCCTTTTTAGTCTATCTGCTTAGTAAACAATATCTTTCATAACTTATTCATAGACAACATGGGCTAAAACTAAATGAGCCCCTTTAGGAAGTATTCAAGCCTCACATATACAGTAAAGTTCTTTCAACCCCTGTACATAGTCTTTAGATGGACTAACGGACTGTGTTTCCTTTGTTGAAGGAGCAGCAATGCACTGGGAGCTAGCTTAAAGGGACATTATACACTCATTTTTCTTTGCATAAATGTTTTGTAGATTTATATAGCCCATAAAGTTTTTTTAAAATAGTTTTGCTTATTTTTAAATAACATTGCTCTGATTTTCACACTCCTAACCAAGCCCCAAAGTTTTATGAGAATACCGTCAGCTACCTACTCCAGCATGCTACTGTTTGTGTAAAATGCAAAAGAAGGGGGAGGGTCTTATTTCCCACTTGCAGTGGGCTTTCCAGCTACCTTTGCAACAGAGCTAAACTGAGAGATTCTAAGTAAGTTTTTAAAGGGACATAATACTCATATGCTAATATATGCTAAATTACTTGAAACTGATGCAGTATAACTGTAAAAACCTGACAGGAAAAGATCACCTGAGCAAAAAAATTAAAAAAATTAAGAAATGAACAGCAGCCAATCAACATCAGTAGTGCTGAGGTCATGAACTCTTTTACTGTGATCTCATGAGATTTGACTTAACTCTCATGAGATTTCATAGTAAACTTCCTTAAACCGAATAGGGAAATAATATGTGTGCACGTAAGCTCACTCCTTTCGCTGTCCCGGGACAGACATACTGATTTGCGGCTTAGAAGTCCTTTACAATGGGATGTGGCTACTGAGGAACTTTTGAGGTAAAATATATCTTTCTTTTTTACATAGAGATGTTCAGGTGATATTTTCTAGTCAGCTTTTTACAGCTATGCTGCATCACTTTCAAGTGTTTAAACATTTGGGTATCATGGCCCTTTAAACAGTTTTATACTGAATTTTTATATCCGTATCTGTGCATCTTATTCTTTATAGTAGTGTCTAAGACATGCAGTTATATGAAAATTAGTGTATATTGTCCCTTTAACACATCGGGTGAGCCAATTATATGTGGCATATAGGTGCCGCTACCTGTCAGCAGCTAGCTCCCAGTAGTGCATTGCTGCTACTAAGCCTACCTAGGTATGTTTTTTAACAAAAGCTACCAAAAGAACAAAGCAAATTAGATAATAGAAGTAAATTGGAACGTTGTGTAAAATTGCATTCGCTATCTAAATCGTGAAAAGAAGAAAAACAAAAAGTGGGTTTCATGTCCCTTTAAAAGCAAGCAGATATCTGTAAGGTAAACACTATCTGGAGCAAAGGAAGCATCCTCGGCTGCTCTGGAGCGCCTCACTTTTACACCCTCTATAAGGGAGAATCAGACCTCACCCATATGTTTGCATCTCTGATGACCTGAGTGTGTTATGTACCACTGCCTCATTCTGGAACTCACTAAAAAGAAGACTGGTATAAGGGCAACAATCTTTCACCCCTGATGAACTAAAAAGATACTGTATTTTAAAATTACATTTAATGAAAGCAAAGCATGCAATGGACTTAAAGGGACATGAAACCCATTTTTTTTCTTTGATGATATAGATAGAGCATGCTAATTTAAAGGACCACTAAACAAAAATTGTTAACTACATTATTTTGAACCTTTAGATCTGAGAATAATTTTGCAATGAAAACTGCAGCTTTATTTTGTCAAATGAGTATATTGTTTTATGTTTATCCATTTTACTGATCTCCCTGTCCCCCAGAACAAAAACAGAATTTATATCTTACCTGATAAATTCCTTTCTCCTACGGTGTGTCCGGTCCACGGCTTCATCCTTACTTGTGGGAATATTTTCTTCCCTAACAGGAAATGGCAAAGAGGCACACAGCAAAAGCTGTCCATATAGCCCCTCCTCTGGCCCCGCCCCCAGTCATTCGACCGACGGTTAGGAGAAAAAGGAGAAACTATAGGGTGCCGTGGTGACTGTAGTGTATAGAGATAAAAATATTTAAGCCTGACAAAAAACCAGGGCGGGCCGGACACACCGTAGGAGAAAGGAATTTATCAGGTAAGATATAAATTCTGTTTTCTCCTACATAGGTGTGTCCGGTCCACGGCTTCATCATTACTTGTTGGAACCAATACCAAAGCTTTAGGACACGGATGAAGGGAGGGAACAAGTCAGGCGGCCTAAACGGAAGGCACCACGGCTTTCTCCCAAAAACAGCCTCCGAAGAAGCAAAAGTATTGAATTTGTAAAATTTTGTAAAAGTATGCAGTGAAGACCAAGTCGCTGCCTTACAAATCTGATCAACAGAAGCCTCGTTCTTGAAGGCCCATGTGGAAGCCACAGCCCTAGTAGAGTGAGCTGTGATTCGTTCAGGAGGCTGCCGTCCGGCAGTCTCATAAGTCAAACGGATGATGCTTTTCAGCCGAAAGGAAAGAGAGGTAGCAGTAGCTTTCTGCCCTCTCCTCTTACCAGAATAAACAGCAAACAAGGATGAAGTTTGTCTGGAATCCTTAGTTGCCTCTAAATAGAATTTTAGAGCATGGACTACATCTAAGTTGTGTAGCAAGCGTTCCTTCTTTGAAACTGGATTCGGACACAGGGAAGGAACAACTATTTCCTGGTTAATATTCCTGTTGGAAACCACCTTCGGAAGAAAACCAGGTTTGGTACGTAAAACTACCTTATCTGAATGGAAAACCAGATAGGGAGTAGAACACTGCAGAGCAGATAATTCAGAAACTCTTCTAGCAGAAGAAATAGCAACCAAAAACAGAACTTTCCAAGATAGTAACTTAATATCTATGGAATGTATGGGTTCAAACGGAACCCCTTGAAGAACTGAAAGAACTAAGTTTAGACTCCATGGAGGAGTCATAGGTCTGTAGACAGGCTTGATTCTAACTAATGCCTGTACATCTGGTACGGCTGCCAGTCGTTTGTGTAACAAAACAGACAGAGCAGATATCTGTCCTTTTAAAGAACTAGCTGACAAACCTTTATCCAAACCCTCTTGGAGAAAGGAAAGTATTCTAGGGATTTTGATTTTACTCCAAGAAAACTTTATTTTTGCCATATCTTATGTTAAATTTTCCTAGTCACTGGTTTCCTGGCTTGAACCAGAGTGTCTATAACCGAATCAGAAAACCCATGCTTAGATAGAATCAAGCGTTCAATTTCCAAGCAGTCAGTTGGAGAGAGACTAGATTTGGATGTCTGAATGGACCTTGAACTAGAAGATCCTGCCTCAAAGGTAGCTTCCATGGTGGAACCGATGACATATTCACCAGATCTGCATACCAAGTCCTGAGTGGCCACGCAGGAGCTATTAGAATCACCGAGGCCTTCTCCTGTTTGATACTGGCTACAAGCCTGGGAAGGAGAGGGAACGGTGGAAACACATAAGCCAGATTGAACGACCAGGGCGCCACTAATGCATCCACCAGTGTCGCCTTGGGATCCCTGGATCTGGACCCGTATCGATGAACCTTGGAGTTCTGACGAGACGCCATCAGATCTATATCTGGATTGCCCCATAGTTGAGTTAACTGGGCAAAGACCTCTGGGTGAAGTTCCCACTCCCCCGGATGGAAAGTCTGACGACTCAGATAATCCGCCTCCCAGTTGTCTACTCCTGGGATGTGAATTGCAGAAAGATGGCAGGAGTGATCCTCCGCCCATTTGATGATCTTGGAGACCTCTTCCATCGCTAAGGAACTCTTTGTTCCCCCCTGATGGTTGATGTACGCTACAGTCATCTAAGTAAGGTGCTACAGCAATGCCCCTCGGCCTTAGGACCGCTAGAAGGGACCCTAGCACCTTTGTGAAAATTCTGGGAGCGGTGGCTAAACCGAATGGAAGAGCAACGAACTGGAAATGTTTGTCCAGAAAGGCGAACCTCAGGAACTGATGATGAGTTTTGTGGATCGGGATATGCAGATACGCATCCTTTAAGTCCACGGTAGTCAAATATTGACCCTCCTGGATTGTTGGCAAGATTGTCCGAATGGTTTCCATTTTGAACGATGGAACTCTGAGGAATTGGTTTAATATCTTTAAATCCAGAATTGGCCTGAAAGTTCCCTCTTTTTTGGGAACTACAAACAGGTTCGAGTAAAACCCTAGACCTTGTTCCCCTGAGGGGACTGGGTTTATCACTCCCATCTTTAATAGGTCTCTTACGCAATGTAAGAATGCCTGTTTCTTTATCTGGTCTGAAGATAAGCGAGACATGTGGAACCTTCCCTTTGGAGGAAGTCCCTTGAACTCTAGAAGGTATCCCTGGGAGACTATTTCTAGTGCCCAGGGATCCGGAACATCTCTTGCCCAAGCCTGAGCAAAGAGAGATAATCTGCCCCCTACTAGATCCGGTCCCGGATCGGGGGCTACCCCTTCATGCTGTCTTGGTAGCAGCAGCAGGTATCTTGGTCTGTTTACCCTTGTTCCAGCCTTGCACGGGCTTCCATGCAGGTTTGGGCTGGACAGCGTTACCGTCTTGTCTAGCGGCTGTAGAGTTATTAGCCGGTCCGTTCCTGAAATCGCGAAAGGAAAGAAAATTAGACTTGTTCTTAGCCTTGAAAGGCCTATCTTGCGGGAGGGCATGGCCCTTACCCCCAGTGATGTCTGAAATAATCTCCTTCAATTCCGGCCCAAAAAGGGTCTTACCTTTGAAAGGAATATTAAGTAACTTAGTCTTGGACGACACATCTGCCGACCAGGATTTTAGCCAAAGCGCCCTACGCGCCACTATAGCAAAACCTGAGTTTTTCGCCGCTAATTTCGTTATTTGAAAAGCGGCGTCCAGTATAAAGGAATTAGCTAACTTTAGTGCGTGAATTCTGTCCATGACTTCTTCATATGAAGTCTCCTTCTGGAGCGACCTTTCTAATTCCTCGAACCAAAAGGACGCCGCTGAGGTGACAGTAATAATACACGTAGCTGGTTGAAGAATGAAGCCTTGCTGAACAAAAATCTTTTTAAGCAATCCTTCCAATTTTTTATCCATAGGATCTTTGAAAGCGCAGCTGTCCTCTATAGGAATAGTTGTGCGCTTCGCCAACGTTGAAACTGCTCCCTCTACCTTCGGGACCGTCTGCCATGCGTCCCTTCTGGGGTCTACAATGGGAAACATTTTCTTAAATATAGGAGGTGGGGTAAAGGGGATACCCGGTTTCTCCCACTCCTTATTCACTATGTCCGCTACCCTTTTGGGTATTGGAAAGGCGTCATCATGCACTGGAACCTCTAAGAACTTGTCCAATTTTTCAGGGATTACCATGGAATCACAATCATCCAGAGTTGCTAATACCTCCTTAAGCAGGGCGAGGAGATGTTCTAGCTTAAATTTAAATGCTACTATATCGGGCTTTGCCTGTTGAGAAACTTTTCCTGAGTCAGAAATTTCTCCCTCAGACAGCCCCTCCCTTACAGCCAAATCTGATTGATGTGAGGGTAAAATAGATAAAGCATTGTCAGCGTCTAATTGTTCATCCTTTTTATCTGTATTTAAAACTGAACAATCACGCTTTCTCTGAAAGGCTGGCAGTTTGGATAACAGATTTGCTATAGAATTATCCACTACTGCTGATAATTGCTCCATAGAAACAAGCATTGTCGCGCCAGAGGGTGTCTGCGCGGGTAAAGCTGGTGTAGACACAGAAGGAGAGGATGTAGAACTATCCCCACTACCTTCATTAGATGAATCATCTTGGGCAACTTTATGAAATGTGACAGAACTGTCCTTACTTTGTTTGGACGCTATGGCACAATTATCACATACACTCGCAGGGGGGGGCCACATTGGCCTCTATACACACAGAACATAGGTTATCTGATGGTTCATTAGAAGTAGAAAAGAGGGCTCCACATAGCGTAATATTGTTGACTCAGACTCAGACTCATTGTTTGTATGCCTGAAGAAAAGACCGGTTTATGGTCTAGAAACGCGTAGCAGTTTGTATGGATTAAAACTATTCAATTTTAAACATACGGAAGTTGTCCTTCGTTTTCTTTTTGATCCTTCCTGGAAAAGGTTTCAAAGTATTTTACCTACCGCAGTGTTTCACATACCAACTGCACAGACGCTCATCCATATCCAATCAAGTAAACGCTGAGTACCACCTGTGTACAACCTGCCTGAGGCCACCCAGTGTGCTAACCACTGAAAGTGTTAGTCTGCCTGCCAGCACTGGTTACAATACGGTGCATATACCTCCGGTAAGCCTTAACATTAATCACCTATTCGGCTCTGAGTCAACAATATTACGCTATGTGGCGCCCTCTTTTCTACTTCTAATTTACAGATATCTTCTTCCCGAGGACCAGAGGAGCTTTTGCCGCCAGCACTTTCGATTGCGCTTCATAATACAGCACCATCTTCTCATACGGACTAATATGGTTTGTCCATAGACACGAATCACTTATTTTATTATATTCTAGCGCACCCCACTCACGGTTCCCCTTGGGGTTCCCTCTTTGACTATCTGATGGTTCAGACATGTTAAATAGACCATTTCACATATCGATTTCTTGGTGGACTGTGTATATAATTTGGAAAGTTCTACGCTCTTTTTTCTCTATCCATCTCTTTACCTAAAGATCATAATAATTGGATCCATTTAAATCCGATAAATCCTTATGGGCCATACTCACATTTAAGCAACTTGAATTGTTTTTATTGCAATCATTTGTTTTTATTTCATTTTTTCCCATATTATACTTATTTATTTATGTACCAATTTACAGAGCATATTTTATATTGAACTGAACATTTAGTTTTTATATAGGGAGACGTCCCTGTTTAGATTGTGTAAATTTTAGGATGTGCATTTGGTTTTAAATAAATACTTTTATTATACGATACATTTGGTGTTTGATACCTTTAGCCCTAGGGCGCCCTCTTTATCCCAAAGCCCTAAAAAGCTTCACTCACTGGTTACCTCCACTCTAGATGTTTCAGAACTACATTTCCCATGATGCTTAGGCACTCTAAAAGTCCAGTTGAGCATCATATGAAATGTATATATGAAACATCTAGAGCGCAAGGTTCAGCATCACTGGTCTAGTTGAACAGTGCTAGTAAAATCACTGCTCACATTGCCAAGTTTGATATCTGTCATTTTGAATTTAGATAAAGAGATGCACAACGGTTGTAAAAATGCATCTGTTGCCGAGTTGCAAGAGGTGAGTGTTGTCTTTATTTTGAACAAATATGTATGGCTCTTTCAAATACATGTGCCATTGTCAGCATAGAAAGGATTAAAAACATCCTAAGGAGTGTAAACCAGTATTGGGATGGATACTGCAGATCTATAGCTGAAAGTGGCTGACACAATCTAATTACTATAATTTTTCATGCTATGCATTACTTACTAATATGCAGTAGATTGTTCACACCTATGCACAAAAAATAGCTTTATTTAATTTAAAAGCTACATAAGGTGCTCTTGGAATTGAAAATAGTGGAATAGCATTGACTTGCAATAACTCACCACAACCATATGCTAGGCATTATGGCTGCTTATTGCTATATTAGACTATAAACTAAAACGAGTCTTGACAAACCCAGGGAGCCACTGGCAACTTACAAACTTTTTGGATTAATCATCATATATCTATATTCAAGTACCACTATCTGGCTCCTAAATTTTAAAACAGATTTGTCGACCCCTGACCTAAAAGGTCAAGAATTTTGCGGACAAATCCCAACTGCATCTACAATCCTGCAGTTCCACCACTTTCAATTAGTTTAGTTGGATGTGAATAGTTTCTCAGTGTAAGCTCTGCCCCCATATTATATACAGTCTACTCAAAACATGGGTCTTACAGTTAAGCTCCACCCCTTAAATATACTGAGAGGAAAATATATGCAAAATCTCAGCAAATATTTGCTGGACACGGTTTTGTTAAAAAGTAGCTTAAAATGATATGCCCTATTTGAACCATGAAAGTTTAATTTTGAATTTAGATTACCCTCAAGCCCCATGTATAATTGGCTAATACGCTAAAACACGGAATACAATTATTGATGTGAAAAACACAAAGGTTCCTTTTAAAAAGGGCTTTTAGTTTAGCTAGAGCTGATCATTCCCTGTATGCTGCAATGTTTAATCAGTTAAGTAGCCTATGTATGTTCAGACAGAACAGAAGGGCTACGTGCAATTGTTATTTGGCTGAATTACTGTAAACATTTCTCCTGCTCCTTCATACTGAATGGTACAGTCTCAAGCTGAGCAGTGCATTAAATAATTTAGCACTGCAATTTGTAGAGAAGACTGCTGAATATGCAGCAATTATATCCTGCAAAATGAACATAAGCATCAATTATGCTATTTCTATACACAGGACAATGCATAAGTTCTAACGACCATCTGTTCTGCAACCCATCACATTTATACCAATACTGCAGTGTACAATCTACAAACACGTTTAATACGCTACGATTATTAAATGCTTCGCCACCTTCACAACTCCGGACTTCCCTCACATCTAATCGAATGTACTTAAGTGTAATTTAAAACAAATTAAATGACTGA